>NC_023165.2:19960059-20261911 GCF_000231095.2 Oryza brachyantha
AAATATGTTCAACCTCATTATGTGAATGTATGTTAGTCTTTCGTACATGTCTGGTCAAAGTTATCAGCTTATGTTATGTGTTGAATGAAAATTTAGACATTGGTTTTGTGTTTGCAATATATATGTCCTAAGCTCCTGACAGCTGGAGTTTAAAGAACATGTTTGGAATGGAAGTCAAATGCCGTAAGCTTATTGTATTTTGAAACAAAAGTCGAATATAGCTTATTATATTTCCTAAGTTGGAGGTCCTAGTATTACGGGGGTAATGGGCTCTCAGTTCCTCTTTTTCTAATTTTTTGACCCCAATGATCATGAAGACAGGTTACAACATGTTTTCTCGTCATCGAATATCCACATAAATTTTCATTAAATATGTAGATGGAACAGGCACAGTCATCTTATACAAAATATAGAACATTTCTATGTCGCATGGCAAAAACTTGATCATATAAACAACAGAAATAGCCAATCATATAAACAACAGGAATTAAATACATGATACTGGCTTTAACATTGGATGGAAATCAGGGTTAGCTATTTTGTGAAGTATGATAATACCAGAGGTGATTAGCTATTTTTGATATCTAGGCATCTAGCACATTTCAGATCCCCTCCCTCTCCCAATTAAGACAATATTATTTTAATGGTCCCATGGCCTACAGTAAATGGTAACTTTTTCTGTAACGTGTTCTAGTGAAGACATAAAACTAGAGTGTCCTATACAGAAAAGAGAAAACAACACAGAATTATAGTGTCACACAGCCAATTTTCCCAAAACAAAATATCAAACAAGGATGTTTTCAGCCCGTCCTACAAATCAAATAACCCAGGAGGTCTATCACAAGGTGTTTTTTGGTCTATCTCCAAATCAAACAACCCAGGAGGTCTATCATAAGGTGAACATTGTCATCTGCGAACACTGTAATTTAATCAGAAAACACTTGCATGCTTCACGTTTTATGCAAATAATGACTAGTATCATATGGGAAGAATATATTCCAGCAACTGAGGCCAGCAAGAAATATATATTGATGAACAGATGTATATGTCATAGAATCATCTCACAAATTTGGTGTGTGCATTCAAGTGTTTATATGATATTTAAAATAATCACCAAAATAACACATGATGCCAAATAAAAGGGCTTGCCATAGGTTGTCCAAACAACAAAACAAGATATGACTAGCAACTACCAGTATATCAATTTCCTGTGAGGTCCAAATTCCTTGTAAAACATAATGGCATAATATTGATTCTCAGTTTTCAATTCAATTCAGCTGTCAACTTATTGCACAATGGCAAAGCCCATCTCAAATCACCATAATGGCATATTTGCATGCTACAACTTATTTGCGTGATACACGGAGAAGAACAACTTCTCCGAGGGTCTTGTGGACACAGAGAAGCCAATAAACCCAGAATCTGTTTATTTTAGAGCAAATTTATTTTATTTAGCACATCAGGAACACACAACTCAACCAAAAACCATCTCCTCACGAGATAAAAACACCAAATCGCAAAATCATAACAGTTTTCTTAAGGCGGCTTTCCTTTCCGTTCTTGACAACATATAAGAAAACAAATAAATGGCATGGCAACCCGCAACGCAAAAGTTCACCGCCGGAAAATAGATAAAGCAACCCCGCGCAATGCAATACAGGAGGGAGGACGGACGGCCGGCCAGCCTCAGCGAACGTGGACGAACGAAGGAGAGGATCTAGAAGGCGAACCTTGGCGAGCTTGATCTCGTCGTCGAGCTCGTGCAGGCGGTTGTTGAGGCGGCCGAAGCGGTTGATGTTCTGCTGGTCCTCCCACGTCACCTGCGCCTCCGTGCCGTCACCCTGCAGCCGCCGCCGCCCAGCGGAGGATTCCCCAGATCAGCCGCGCGCGCACAGGAGAGGGAGGAAAAATAAGGGGAAAAAAAACGAAGAAGAAAGAGGCAGATCAAAGTGCAGGATCCGAGAGAGAGGGGGGGGCGATCGAGATGGTTTCCTCCGCCTCTACTCCACCTGCTGCATCTCCGCTTCACTTCGACGTTCGCCGGCGCCGCCGTGGATTGTGGGGTGGGGAGGTCTGGTCTGGGCGGAGCGATGGCAGCAGGGGAGGTGGTGTTTGAGGGAGAATGGAAGCCCAAGCCGGGCCGGACTTTGGCCCAGCCCAAACCAAAACATTACCCTTTTTTGTTTTTCCTAGCCTTTTTTTAGTTTTTTCCTTCTCTATTCGTAAAATAAGCATGAGCGAAACTTCTTATTAACAATTTATTAATGAAATTTTTATATACATATTTTTAATTATTTAAAAGTAAATTCTAAAAATACAATACGATGAAAAAATTCCTAATATTAGTCCAAATTTAAGTTTTTAAATTTATAAACATAAACAATAAATAGGGGCATTCTTGTTTCCTCTTAGGGCCAGGTTTTTCTTCCTCTAGTTTGGGCCAATTAGTTTTCCAATGCACAACAGATAGATTAGTTTTCCTTTTTGAGAATTCATACTAAAAGTAAATTACCCTTTTTGAGAATTCATACTAAAAGTAAATTACACAGTAGGTTAGTTTTCCTTTAACTAAGTTGCATAATGGATTTCTATCTATCTTTTCACTTTAACTCCATAATCCTATAAGATTGCATTTGTTTGCAGTTTGGACCATGTTATACTAGTCTGGGCACTTGGCTGCTAGGGTTGGCAACGGGGCGGAGCGGGGGCGGGGAGTGTTGGAACGCCCCTGGCCCTAGCCCCGAAATGGGTCCCCAGTTCTAGCCCCAAAACGAAGTTTGGGGGGGGGTCATTCCCCAGCCCCGTTCCCACCGGGTCTCCGTCAACAAAAAAGGCCCCGTATTCCTCGAAAACGAGTGAGACATCGATGCAATATAAAGAAAAGAGGTCTCACAGATAGGGTGGCAGCGTCGGCCAGAGGCAGCGTGGCGGTGTCAACCGGAGGCGGCGTCATCGGTCGGAGCCTGGAGGTCGGGAGGCATCATCATCGGTCGTAACCCGAAGGCCGGGAGGCGACGTCATCGATCGGAGCCTCGAGGCGGCGTGGCGGCATAGGCCGGAGCCCAACGGCGTTGGTCGGCCAGAGGCGAACTGAGGGCGCTGAGGAGCCGAGGCTGAGGACGGCGAGGGCGGAGGGACACAGGCGGGGGAGGGCCGAGGGTGTCCGAGCTGACAGCGGCCGTGATGCGCCTGCACGAGTCGTCGTCTCGGCGAGTATGAGCTGCGGTTGGCGCACTGGGGTCCACGGCCTATGGGAGCTAGGTTTTACACCTCTTGATTTTAGGCTTGCTAATCGTAATGGGCTTTCGGCTAGGCCCAATTAGGGTACTACACGCTATCCAGCATATCCTGGGCTTTTCTCTTTTTTATTATTTTAAATATTTTGGAGCCTCGTGGGATCCCTACGGATTAAAAATGCCCCTCGGCCCTGACCCTGACTCCCCGTGGGGCGAAAGTTGCCCCTGGCCCGGTTGGGGCGGGTCTCCGCCGGGGCCCCGCCTCTGACTTGCCATCCATATTGGCTGCCAAGGTGAGTTGACATAGTACACAAACCTCGGAGACGAGGATCCCACACATAGTGCGGCGAACAAGCTAGAGAATTGATCGGCGTCTTCCATCAGTTTTATGTAGCAATTTTATTATTATTAAGAACGTGCTATTGGTAAGTTACTTTACATATCGAGCTACTAAAATTTTAGTAAACAGAGATACTTTCTCAATTATTATAAAATTGACTCGGTTCCATGACAGGATGATATTGGACGGTTGGCTTCATTAATTGTCCAAAATATTTATGTTGCTCTGAATCTGAATTTTTTTAAAGTAAGGAGAGAATTGAGATGTATAATCCCTCCACGGTTCGTGCTCCTGCTCTTCTTAAAACTCCTCCAATGCAAAATCCTGATGCCCATCTCAAGATATATACAATTGAGATGTATATATACACACACATCCGGTATAAATTCACAAAAATATAAATGTGTCACAGGAGGGGTTAATGGGGGCCAGATGGTTCCACAATATAAGGGTGTGGCAACGTGCAGCGATGGCAAGTTGACGCGAATCCATATCGTAGCACATGTATATTTTTTAAAATGCCTACTGTACATGTATACATGCACAAAAAGGATTTTATTATGGAGGGATGTCTTCGTTTGGACCAAGTGAGCAAGGAGTTTTTTACCCCCGACGTATCGGTAGCGGTCAAGCATTTGAATAGATCACCATTGATTTTTCTCAATGTTTTGTGTTCTCTTGAGTGTGTCCGTGTAGACTTTCGTGGTGGAGAGATTATAGGTGTTCGATACCTCTGATTTACATTATAAGATGTTTTGATTTACATTATAGGATGTTTTGGTTTTCTATATTCATATTAATACTAAAAAATCTAGACACACATAAACATATATATTAATATATTGATAAATTTATGTAAAGTTAGAAATATTCTATAGTATAGAATATAGTGATTATGTAACTGAAGCTTCCGTTATCTAAAAGAAAAACATGAATATGCCAATAGTGGTGGCGGGTGGCATGAATATGCCACCCAAGTCCCTAATTTCTAAAATGAAAAATGACTATATACCTACATGTTAACCACTTCCAATAACTTTATTTTTCATGGATAAAAAATATACTCATATATTAGTAACATATATATGCATAATTAAGAGATTATACATGCAAAAATAATGTTGATAACATGCTAGATATTTTTAAAAATCATGTCACTGCTAGTCTTAAAATATATATAACATTCGAAATAAGAAATATAATATAATATAATATATATATATATATATATATATTCATGTTTGCTTTTCTCTCCGGTGGTTAGGTCGAACCATCGAAACCACCGTGGCAGGCTGGCAGCACAACTTGACCCACCTGGTCCATGTTGCAAACAATTGCAAAGATATATGGCCTAAAGTAAAAACTAAGGACACTTACTTTGGACTGGTCCATTGTGCAACATTGGTAAAAATAACTAGGCCACAATGCAATTCACTCTTAAATGGACTAATTGCTAAAATTCATGTAAAATTTCCATATCCGAAAGAAGCCATAAGGGATCATCCAAGTTCTTATCAACCTTGAACAATGAACACCAGTCCAACCTACCTGTGAATCAAAAGGGGGTGACTTTTTGGAATGACATATTTGCAAATGAAAAAATAATTTATAAATAAAACGTTTATATGCGTATTCCTAGCGATTTAAAAGCCAAGGCTAAAAAACAAACTTCGGTAAAAACCCAAAATTCAACTTTATTTAAGGTTGAAAATTGAAATTTTGACTTAACATAAGTAGAAGCAAAACTTAATATAAGTAGAAGCGAAAAGATACGAGTGCTTGCTTCTAAAGATATTAGTCATGAAACTGTTTCCATTCGACGAGCTTAAAGATAGAGATCTACTGTTACAAAAATTAATAATACGGCCCAAAGACAATTTGCAATCCAGTCTAGTCATCTCTTACAAAGCAAATGCCTCTCTATAACCAACCTAAACATCAACAATGCCTACAGGTATAATTCACAGCCATATTTTTTTGTTAATCTTTACACATTTTTGTATAATAAATAGTGTAAGAAAAAGACATCTTAATGGAATCGAATAGCATCAATGAATTCATGAATGCGACGCCAAGGGCTGGCTGCCAGCTGAGCCAGCCACATTCTGACTTGCGAGCCTATGTATGTATCAGGTACTAAGGCTTATCTTGGATGACCTCTTCTTCTTCCATTGGCCCAACAAATGGCTGCCAATAAGCAGGAAACGGGACCCACCTTTCAGTGAAAAGATGGTTGAGCCTTGTGTAGCCATTCATGGTGCAATGGCCTTTGGCCGTCCATAAGTAAGCACCATTACAAACTCTTTGGCAGGGGAGCCTATCATGGTCTGTGTCATCTGTGTTGATCGTCCCCTCAGCCACAGCTCTACTAAATTGCACAGAGGTTGTGTAGGGTTCACAGGCTGTCCGCAGCAATTTATTTCAACCTGTTAATCCAGATGGTTCACAACTTCAGTTGACCTTACAGTGGATATTCACTAAACTAAACAAATTCCTTGCCCAAAAAAAAAAAAATCAAACAAGTAGAGCAGCATTTCTTGGTATAAAATCTTTTCAAAAAGGTAAAGATGCAGGGACTGAACGTATTTAACAAGTAGTAACTTACAAGTCTGATCCTTGCAAAAGAAAATGCAGCCTAAGAAGTAAAAAGAAAATGACAAAACCGACAGTTTCAAAAAGTATCTAGACAGCAAACTGGTTACGGTTTAAAATACTCCATCATCAACATGTCAAGGAGGTTGTGGCGCAAAATATGTATTGTACTGTCTTTAAATGGAATTGAGGTGGGGAACCTGTACCCTCCAGTGATTTATTAAAAAAAAACATGTCGAGGATTCTGATTAGCGTCATGTGTAGCTCAAATTGCAAAAAAGGCCCATAACAGAAACTAGAGAAGAAATGAAGCAATTCTGCAGTCTGCCATGTCCACATGAGCACAAGAATGTCCAAAAGATCTACTTCATACCAGTCACACATATTATATTCAATAAAATTCCAGGTGCACACAGACAGTATAACGCAAATAATGCAAGAGGTAGATATAGCTCTTACCTCTGCCTCACTAGGAAGGCCGAGCTTCTGCATGAGGTACTTCTGGATTGATGAGGCAGGTATGTTTCCATCTCTATTATAAAACACAGTTAGTGTACTAGCCATAATCAGATCTATCAGATGATATCAAGTTGCAGTCTTGCAGAATAATATAATGGCCTGATGCTATCCAACAGAATCTGCATCATCAAACACTATTGTAGCAGGGAGCTATATTTTAGTTGTACAAACAACCACAGTGATGAGAACTTCTGAAGCTATCATTTGAATCAACCGTCAAGAAACTAGCATATCTTCCAACTAACTTTTACACACAGCCACAATGCCTAGCACCTGACAAAAGTATGTGAGAAAAATATATATTCTTACTAAAAATTCATTAGAGATTGCTTCAAAAAATTCATTAGAGATTGCTTCAAATTGTAGCATGATGTTGGAAAAGGAGCCGTTTATCAACACTGCAACTGCAGAGAAGTGCAGCAGCTGGAAACGTAAATGTTACCAAATGCCAAACCTCAGTTCTGATATCTCTTGAATCAGCAGTCAGGTATCAGTGGAAGATCAAAGTCCCTATTCACGGGAATTTACACTGAAACTAACCAAGTGACTTCTATCTCCAATCAGCTCCAATATGCAAAGAATTTTCTTATAAATCGTCTAACTATCCCTGCTCTTTTTTGTTCCACCCTAATGAACATTTTTCATTGTTGGGTACTTGCGTACACAACTTATCTACTGACTGTCCGGTGTGATAAATTCAAACAAGATATATGTGAAAGCCAAGAACAGAATAAACTATAATATTCACAAATCTCAAGCAAAAGATGGAAGCTCACTTTATTCGCAAATACTGGGAAGGTATTTGTGGTAAAGGTGGCTCTCCTTCCCTGAAAAAATTAAAATAAAAGAACAGGATCAGATGAAAGCTCATGTATTGTATTTTCCCATAAATTTAAAGCAAAGTAATGCTATTGTGAAAAGCCAGTTCTTACTGTTCAAATGACGCAACAAGCGAAAACCATATAGAACTGAACTTCTTTTCATTTTGCATAGCTGCAACGTCAGGCTTTTTATCGGATGGGGCATGAAGTTCTCTCCTCCGCCCAGTCCTTTGATTTTTCCTTTTTAGCAAAGGAACATCTTTCTTGTCATCCTCTAATTTGGATTTCTGCAGATGTTCCCTAGATTTTGTTTTGTTAACAGATGTGCTCCCAAGAGAGTCACTCAGTTGCTCTCTCTTAACAATTGGACTCTGTGAACTTGATCTGAACGATTTTGTCCTGTTTGCGGCTTCTACCAAACAATTTAAAGGTCTCCAGAGCTCATCAGCCTTATCTGCCAGATCCTTGCGATCACCTTCGGTATCTTTATTAGAGGAATGGTTTGATGTCTCTGCATTGGCCAACATCTGCATACAAGAGGATCAATTTATTGCTGGCATGTGCATTCTTCTAGCAAATGTAGATTGAAAGCTTAGTAAAATATATTTTTACCTGTCTTCTTGTTTGTGGCACTTTGCCCGAATTAGCGGACAAGCTTGAGTTCTGAGCATGCTTTTCACCATTATCAGTTTCCTTTTTCACAGGATCATCTGTAACAAGACGCAAGGCAGCAGCTTTCCTTGTAACTGCTCTTGTCCGTCGCCCAGTCAAACCTGTTGGTGTCACTATAGGTGCATCAACTACCAAAGAAGAGATAGATCTCTCTTTCCTTTTACTGGGAAGTAAAATAGGAGCTGCAACTTCTTCGGCCCTAATCTTCTTTCTTTTGAATGGAAATATTTTCGATCTTACATCTTGTATATTGTGATCAGCCCTGAACATTACAGGACATAAAGAAACAAGTATAAGTATGTTACAAACACCAGCGCAGAATTGCATGAAGAGAAGTACAACATATTTAGTTTCCAACTAAACAACAAGTGTGTTATATAAATCAGATGCATTTTCAATCTCAAATACATTTAACATAGCAGTTTCACTGGATGCAAATGAACTTGCCATCAAACAAGTGCCAACATCTTCACAGGCTACGAAAATAGCAATATAATAAAATAAGAGCAAATTTATGGGATCAGTACGACAGTACACTCAACAAGGAACTAAGAAACAAGAGCAGGAAAGCAATTTTTTTCTTTGCAGCATATGAATTTACGAGAGGAAGGAATAAATGTTCCAAATTGCATATCTGCAGAACAAAACAGCATGCAACTGAAGTCAACAGTACCAAAGTATATGATTGCTTACTGTATTGCTGAGAGCTTAACTCAAAAGTATCTAAGATTCCTCAAAAGTATATGAGTACTTACTTTCTACAATTATTTCTCTTGGAGTTAAACAAAATGTTACCAACACATCAGAACGTAGCATTTCTACATTTTTTTTTCAGTGTGCTACTGCCTATAGTTTTGTATATTAAGGAAATCTAAATCAAATTACCAAGTTGACATGTTCTATTCATACTATGCCCAATGGGTGGTCATGACACAATAAATACAAAATGCAGGGAATTTAACAGCACAGTCAAAATTGACGTACCAACACACAGTTATTTTGACCTTACAAGCTACAGTGACAAGCGATCTGATAAAATTGGAATGCATAGACACGATGATAAACATACCTAAGCTTTTCAACTGGAGTGCAGCCAAGATCTATTTTACAAACCGGGCAGGACTCTACCTCCTCATCATTCAACTTCTCATATATACACTTTCTGCAGACTGCATTGGGATGCCAAAAATTAGAGGTTTGGAATCTATGACTACGAGCAATCAAATACTGTGTTTGTATCAAGTAAGTCAAGACAGATAACTGATTTCCTCATTACATCTGTTATTGTGTTGTGAACTTAATTGTGCAATTAGTGATAGGGTCAGAAACCTACAAAGAATGTAGCACCAAAGAAAAACTAGAGTTATCCCAAAGGTGAGTAAAGTTCTTCTGAAGGAACTCTGAAAGTATCAGAGGGACTACGATAGTACAGGTGACATATTCCATGCTGATCAGGTATGCGCCCCCAATTTAGTAAAAGTAGTACAACAAAGTTGGCCATAGTGTAAGAGAGGATATAACATCTAGCTGTCAGACATTTTCTATTCTTGCGGCAACTAAAAATATACTATTGGTATGTCATATGTAGATTAGAAAGATTCAGCTAGGAAGAAAAAGTAAATCTGAGAGTCTAAATTATTTCATGAAGAATGCAAGAATCAGCATAATTGATTTTGAATTACTACAGGTTACTAAATAACAACATTCAACCCACCGGATCTATTTGTGTTGTTGGTAAATACTAATGCTATTAAGTTGGCACTGTAGCATTTCCCTCGGCTTTACACAATGGACAGCCTAACATTAATCACTTGACCAAGAATATTTCCAAATCAACAACCCGGAAATGCATGCGGCATTCTGTCCGATCTCTAAAAATCTGGTTGGGGCCACATAAAAATCCCATATTTGGGCCAGTTTGACATTGCTATATGCCGAAAATGAATACTGAGGTGATCCCAGCCTTAAGCAAGATTGGCAGATTGCGTGAGGCAGGAAACAATGCTGGAGCACCTGTGCTGCTGATTATCTCGGTAGTAAGATAATTATTGAATCTGAGCTGCTTAACTATGTCAACCAAAGAATTAGGATGCTTGCAGAGCTATCATCAGCAATCCATGATCCGTGGTAACGCGGGATTTACGTGGAAATAGCATGGCACTTCCCCCTGTGGTGCGTGCTACGGTGTTAGTAGTTAAGCAAGGTAGGGTACGGGGAACGTTGGAAATCCGGTGAACGGCAAGGAAGGAAGGAAGGCCCGCAGAGAGCCCTCCCTTCGCATGAAGCGAAATCCCTCCCCCGGCCGCGGCACGTCAACGCCCACGCACGCGGGTGGTGCGATGCCCGCAGGATGGAGTAGGCAAGGGCGACGGCGAATCCGACGTCGCGGCGGAATCAGGCGGGGCAGGGCGGATCCTTTAGCTTGTCCGAAATCAATACCGGCGGCGGCGGAGGAGGAGGAGAGAGGAGGGGGAGGGGCTCACAGGTGTGTAGGCACTCGGAGACGGTGGTGGCGTCGCGGAGGAGGCGGTTGCAGAGTGGGCACGTCATGCACCTGGCGAGCAGCTCCCGCTTCACCATCACCACCCCTCTCGACGACGCCCCGCCGCCGCCGCCGCCGCCTCGCCTCCCCCTCTTCCTCCCCCTGCCCCTCCTCCTCCCCTCCTGCTGCTGCTGCTGCTCCCTCTCCTCCTCCACCACCACCTCCTCCTCCTCCTCCGCCGCAGGCGCAGCCGCATCGTCGTGGCGTGGCTCCTCCTTCACGACGGCCTTGGGCATGGACGCCTCCTCCTCCTCCGCGGGCGCGGCAGGGGGGCCGTCGGCGTCGGCGTCGGGCTGCATGGGAAGCGAGGAAGCGGCGCGATGGAGGAGGAGATCGAGAGAGAGAGAGAGAGAGAGGGGGGCAGGTAGGCAGGAGAGGAGAGAAGAGGGGAGGAGGGGGCGCTGCTGCCGCTAGCCGCGTGCGGCGTGGGTGCGTGGCGAGAGCGACCAAGCGTGGCGAGTGCGAGAAAAGGAGAAAACACGGAAAAGTCTCGGGGGTGGGGGAGTGGGTCGCCGACGTGTCCGACCGAACGGGCAGCTGAGTGACCCCGCTGTGTTGCACCGGCTGCTCACACAGTGGAAAAATTCTTATCAGGTATCGGTATCGTCAGCGAGATTTAGTACCATCAAAATCTTTATATCAGTCACGGATAAAATTTTTTTTCAATCAGTATCTATATGGGTAAACCCCATCCGTCAGATCACCCATATAATGTGGATGTGTTGTTGCCTCACGCTCGTGCAGTCCGTTGACGCATGCGAGACGCACGGAGCCACGTCGACGAGCATGGTTAGCCACTAACGTCCAACCGCTAGGAAAAGATAGGGATAAGTGGAAAACTAGAACACTAATGAATGGATTGAGACATAGGCTTAAATATCTAGAGTTTTGGTTATTTGGGCTAAGCTAATTTTAAATTGGGTTAGGATGTATATTTGGACTTCCAAGTATTTATTATCCATGTGTATGAGGATCATAAGAATGTTCCTATACCCATATAACTATTGGGCGAAGATATTTACGTGATGAAATACTCATAGTTGATACGTTTAATCATATGTAAGGATCGTGGGTTCACGTTGCCATCTCTACTCCCACGTCGATCCATGGCTAATGGCTTGGCTTTCATGTGTAAACCAACCAATCAAAATCGACCAACCAACGGAAGTTGTGTTTGTCCACGATTCTCCTCACTCTCATCTGTCTCAACTCTCACGCCCAGAAAACCAAACAGAGATAGAGATAGAGAGAGAAAACGCATGTGTGGGTTTCACGTGACAAGTGGTACCTGGGGGGGTTGGACGAGCAACGAGCACCAACCGCACCGCAGGGCGACCGAGCACGTACGATGCACGGCCACTGCAGCTCCCTGCGCTCGATCGGACGCGCTGCATCCAGACGTTACGTACCACCGCTCCTGCTTCGCAATTCCTCCTAGCCCACATTCACAATTACCCCCCCCCCCCCCCCCCCCCCCCCGAAACAGTGAATCGAATTGAGATTCATTCTCTGATATAAATTTTGATCAAGTGTCTGACATATTAGCAACCACATCATACAGAGCAGTTCGCGTAGGAGGAATCTCTTCTCGATGAATCAACAGTCCTGCCGTCTCACTTTAGATTTTCGATAATATAAGCAGGAAGAGATTTGGTGCTACTGTAAGAAAGAGGAGAGGCGACTCGTTTAATTTTTTCGTTTTCCTCACTGCTCTGCTGGGCGATCATATAATATACTCCAGGTAGGTACGTACCCAGTCCCGACCACGTACGTTCTTCGTTCAGTTACCCACTAAACTTGGCTAAACATGTCTCAGTCCCGCTAATCACCAATATATACATTGACCACCATATATAGTTGATAGTTCCGTCGAAACAATTTGCGCTATGCTCTGATTTGCTTGCAAACTTGTTTTAGTTCATAGTGCATCCATGATTGTATACGTTTTGTACTCTATCCATTCGTAAATAGTTATTAGTTTTCAAATTAACATATCAGGTTTTAGGATTTGACTAAAATATGTATAAACAGCTTATATTATTTTTGTTTTATGTTATAAGATACTCTAGTCATATATTCTTACATAAATAAATCGACATACATATATATAAATACATTCATATGGATAAATCTAGATAGAACAAAAACATCTTATAATATGAAATAAATGGAATAATTATTTAGCAAAAAAGCCGTAATGTATCATCAAATTCTTAAACAAGTGGTGCTTGTTTGGCTTTTTCACGAAAAAAAGATAAACGGCATATTTGCAATGCAAAAATAATTTATGAATAAAATATTTATGGACGTGTTCTTCGCTATCTAAAAGTAAGTGCTAAAAATAAACTACGATAAAAAAAACTTTAATTTTCAAATTGAAAATATATATTTTGGCTTATAAGAGAAGCGAAAAGATAGTGCTGCAAAATTACTTTACTAACATTATGCATTTAAACCTATTCACTTTGATGTTTCTTGAAATAACGGTCACAAAGTTCATATACTCTCCAACGGAATCATCAGGCATTCGTGAGTGGAGGCATATCATGATTTTGGCATAAAAATATGCATGCCAATAGGTGACAAACGAATTTTTATCGATTATACATAACATATATCCATCAGAGTTATCCTATGATAATCAAGATGTATAAACGCTACAAGTGGCATAACTACGTGCTATTTTACTATTCTATGTACGTTGTTACATTGTCCAAGGCCGTGTTCGGGTCTCCAGTAAAAGTTAGCTTATATCTATTGTTTTTCACGCGCACGCTTTTCGAACAGCTAAACGGTGTACTTTTTACAAATTTTTTATAGGAAATTTGTTCTAAAAAATCATATTAATCTATTTTATATTTTTTAATAATTAATTAATCATGTACTAATCTATTAGTATGTTTTTCACGTTGGAGTAAGTTAAGTTACATCCTCCCAAACAAACGCGGCCCAAGTTCATCTCATTAATCAATATACATTAGTATTTATATAAAGATCTTATTTTATAAAACAGATATACGTAGTACTACCGACGTCGTTGACTTTTTAATGCAATATTTGATTATTTGTCTCATACAAAAAATTATAAAAATATCATTTATTTTGCCTGTGAGTTACTTTATTATCAGAAGACCTTTAAGTACGACTTGTTATTTTTATATTTGTACTAAATTTTTAAATAAGACGAATGGTCAAACGTTGCAACCAAAAAAGTCAAACACCTTATATTATATGAAATAGAGTTAGTATTAGTTAACGTTTATTGTATAAGGCTACTGTTATAAATCATCATCACGTTTCATATTATAATATTTTTGTCCTTACTTATTCATATATATATATATTAACGAATCTAGGTATATATACAAAACATATACTCCCTCCATCCATCCCTAAATGTCTGTCGCCGTTGAAATTTTTATATACGTTTAACTATTTGTCTTATTCAAAAATTTACATAATTATTAATTATTTTTATATCAGTTTATTTATTGTTAAATATACTTTTATGCATATATATATAGCTTTATATATTTGAGAAAAAAAATTGAATAAGACGAAGAGTCAAATATGTATAAAAAAGTCAACGGCGTCAAACATTTATGGACGGAGGTAAATATTGATATTTAGATAAATATTATAATATAGACCACAGAGAGCAGTAAAAAACAGATAAGCCTACGTAAACCACAGCGACGGGATTGACCGAGATGTAAACGGCATGGAAATTCCTCGTCCTTGCTTATAGTAAATTTTTTCCTAACCATTTTCGATTTTAAATTTTAGTTTATTTTTTTAAGAAAAATTGCAGACATTGCCATCCAAGTTGCAGCTAAATACTTGAATGTAAATTTCCATCCAGTTTCCAACCGTTTCAGTAGAAAATAATAAAATAATACTCTCTCTCCATCTTTTTATCTGATATTATTGATTTTTAAGGTATGCTTGAAAATTTATCTTACTTTAAAAATTATACAATTATTAATTATTTTACTATGATTTAATTTAATGTTGAAGAATCTTTAAGCATTACTTATAACTTTACATATTTGCATAAAAAATTAAATAGACTTAAAAGCTAATACTCCATCACCGTTGATCTTTTTATATATGTTTGACTATTCACCTTATTCAATTTTTTAAAAATATGTAAAGCTATATATATACATAAAAGTATATTTAACGATTAATGAAATGATATAAAAATAATTAATAATTATGTAAATTTTTTGATAACATAAATAATCAAATATGTATAAAAAAAGATCAACCGCGCGCGGTTAAATATTTAGAAACAGTGAAAGTAGTACCTAGTTAAAAAATCGAAAAGAGCCGTAATCGTCGTGAATCGTTTTAATCGTCGTGATGAACAGGCGTGCGCTTGATAGACAAGTCGTCACCACTCCACCAACCAGCGACAAGGATGAATCATGCATGCAGATGCTCCACCACCGTGGCACTGCACTACTGCAGCAGGTGCTAGCTACTTGCAGCAAAAAATTTGTTGTCTTGTGTACACACGATTACACGACACGCGTCGTTGCGCGTGTGTGGCCGCGCCGCGTGTGTCCCCCACCTCGCTAATCACCTCCTTACAGCGAGGCTAATAATAATGTAGTTAGCATGCCGACTATAAGATTTTTTATAGTCTTTTAACTTATTCATATAGTAGTTAGCTTTTTATTATTAATACATGATCAAATTGTCTATTTCATAGAGTTTTTTTGATTCTAATGCCCGAGCCAGCTATAAACTTATAGTCTGCTTCCCATCTCTCTCCTCACATCTCTCATCCAGCTCAGCATTTAGCTAGCTTATAGACTACTATTAGAGCAAGTTTAATAGTATAGCCAACTAGTAGCTTCAAATTATCTATAGACAATCTAATAGCCAAACTACCTACAAAACATATACTACACGATCTCATCTATCATACATACATTGTATCTTGGAGTTCGTGCTGCAGCTGGCTACAAATCTATAGCTCGATGCTCTTCTCTCTTATCTTTTTAAAATATGTTTATAGCTGACTTATACCTTGCTGTTATACCTGCTCTTATACTTGCTCTCACGTCTGCTCTCACAACTATCCTTGCTCTGACGTCATCCTGCATTTTACATACGTAGAGACATGATGGTAAGCATACCACGGGGTGGTAATACACTTTTCATTTGTCCTAAAAAGGTTAAAGATCGTGCGACAACGATGGGAGAGGGAGGAGCGACAACACCTCTTGGATTAATTATAATTAAGAACAATTTATCTAGTACAATAATTCTACAATTTGATGCGGTGGATGTGTTCGAGTACTACCGTACCACTAGGAAAAAGGATCTAAGCGATGCTGCCAGAGATGCAATTGCATGTCCCACCGTAAGGCTAACAATATTGTATTTGATTCATTGTTACATATGTCAATAGATTATTAATTCCCTTCTAGAAATCAGATCATCTCATATTTACAACCAATCATGCTCCGTCCATATTTACATCCATATGATAATATATGCACTTCTAGTGTGTAGAGATATTTGCCGCTAAGATAACTATAGGTAATAGCCATACATCATAATTAAGAACAAGGCATGGGAAAGAAACCCTAATCTAATATAGTTTATCATAACATCGACATAAAGATCGGGCATGGTGGTCAACAATGGCTAGTTGTCTTCGAGCTCCTCCGGTATCAGCTAAATGAGATCGAACATGTGCTTCTGTGTTGGCTTGTATTTCGTCTCCTTATCTTGCATTTCATTTGCCTTCCCCTTGCCTAGGGGCCTTGTATTTATACCCTCCAGTGCCCCCTCGATCAGGTAGGACTAGGACGACAAGTATGGATATGATCTTAGTATTACTAGTTGAGACCGAGTAGGACTCTATGCCTATTTTCTTCCCATATACACCTTCCTTATCTACTTAGGACTATATCTACACACATAGATTTTCTTTCTACCGTAGAACATGGTACATTGTATGCTACCAAGTCATAGTCTCGTAGACATGTAAGTGGAGTATCCATATTTAAAACTTTGACCGTAGCCCCCAAACCCTACTCACGAGAAGACATCAGGTAATCAAATTGCCTCGGTGAATCATCGTGTCAGATTAAATAAACATAGTCAGTGCTATAGGTCATTTTCGACCTCTTTGATCATTCCATCCAAGCAATTTGACATTTAGCTAGTTATGACATTTGAGCAGAATCATGCCACTTATTTTTATTTATTCTTTATTTCACCTAAATACTAAAATAATATTGCCAAAAACATTTAAGCCCTCGAGCAATGCCATATGCCCTAGAAAGATAACTGAAGTAATCAAAAATAATTTATGGGTAAACATTTTGTATATGTATTATTTATCGTGTAAAAGTTAAGGCTAGAAAATAGACTATGATGAATAAAATCAACTCAAAAATTGAGTTTCAAATATTTAAATTTTAGCTAAATAAATGGTGAGGCAATAACAATTTATATGGGTGAGTAATAAATATGCAATAGCCAATAATTAAGAGCATGGACAAGATAGAAAAATAAAAGAGATAGTATGTGCTTTCATGTTTATGTCACAATACTATCTACACTTTTGAAGTAATGAAAGATAAATATTCAGTAAAATATGTTTAGAAGATAACATTGTCGCATTTAGAAGTGAAAGAAAGCAAGGACTGGATGTACATAGGTATAATATAAGTTAAAACTATAAACTTTCCTGGATATATACTATAGCAAATATGAGGGGCACTCTATCGTTAGTATAATAATAGTAACAGAGAAACACATGATGTTATGCCGTTTTCATGACACTCTTTATAGGGTATTGGGGCCCACCAAAAATCCTCAAACAAACAATGACACTCGGTAGGAATAGGAAAGTGAACATCAATTTGGAACAAGGGGGCCACATTCATCTAGAAGAATTCACATGTGGGCTTGGATGCTTGATAATATTTGGTTGAGGGGTGTCTATTATCCATCCGTCCAACACACTGGTGCATCTCATGTAGGAAAAAAATCGGCAATGCAATCAAACTCTCTAGATTATCTCATTCCTCCATCCAATAGCTCAGGGTTTGTGGTTCATCCTGGTGGCAAGAAAACATTTAGCTTTCATTGGTTCAATGAAGTACATACAATTAAAAACAAATATGGTGCTTAGTCATGTGACTAGCTACAAGTTATCTAGGAGTTACACATGTGCAAAATTGAAATTTCCCGAAAATGGAATGCTCAAAATATTATAATAGAACTAGGTCAAAAATTGGAAAAAAATATATGATAGCGAAGCAATGACTTCAAGTGATAACAGTGTAGGCAAGGCCTTGAGCAATGATCGAGGAGGAGACTTCATGCAACAATAGCGGGGCTTCACTCGATGGTGGTGGTGCCTTTATGTAGTTGATTCACATCATTGTTGTATCGTTTGAGAGGCACAATTAAGATTACGAGGGTCATACTCAATCATCATTGTACATGGTGCTTAGGTGATCAAAATCAGTACCTGACTTAGGCTAAACATGTGTCATAGTGCATCAAGGTTGCAATAAGAGTTAAGTATCAGAGCGACAACCAAAAAAGTATAACTTAAATTGTACTAGGCAGGTCTACCACGGTAGCAAGCAAATTGGACCTTAGTCTAGTGCCAAGCTGAATGCTACCCTTGTTATGCCCAAGGTAGAATCTAGATCCTCATTGTGTTCTCTGCTTCCTTCCCCAATACCCATCTCAATCTCTCGACCTAGCACGTCGGTCCAATACCGCCAATCTCTGTCGCGCTCCCACCTTGCGCCTTCGTTGTGCACACGAAGTCCCTCCCAGAGGAATAGATCAGGATCTTCTTCCTCGTTTGACAATTCTCATAAAAACCCCATTCTCATGCCTATACTGTCTCCCCCTCGTCGATTATCACATGTAGTTAGTGTGTATAGGTTAGATCCTTGTCAAATCCCCACCCCAATCTCTCATATGTTCATTCCAATCTTTGCTAGATACCATATATTGCTCATCTCCCACCTTGGTCAAGTTTTCAATTGCACAAATAGATAGCTGTGGGAGGGTGAATAAGAAAAAGGAGGAAAGGACAATCGGCCATGACTTAGCCAACTTCAAGAATAGCCCCCTCGACACATAATCTGGACAATGATGCCTCTGTGATCTGCTCTGGAGCCATCACCTCCACGGTCAGGTTTTATGTGGGGGCCTCTTCTACATGATGGAATGCATCGCTTACTTAAGCTTTTTCATTGATCCAACTCATGGCAATTGGGAATGTTGTCTAACAGACGACTAACTAAATAATTGTTTTATATGAAAATAGTTTGCATAGCTGACCACGTGGCTAAAATGACATACTTGGTCCCCCCTATACTTGTTGTGGATGCAAATAATTGTTAAATTTCTCATCCATGGATGCCACTATGGGAAGGAAAAACTGTTTCATGTCATTGAAAGCTCTTAAGTTTGGCTTTGTCCCACTTAATGTTCCAAGTATGCTTTAATACCATGTAAGTCCTCTTCATGCCACTTATGTCCGTTGTAGAGTTTTTGATATGAACCAAAATTCCCATCTCTCCCACACGTGAAAGCCTAAGCAATCTGAATCAAAATAACAACTTCAACCATGCTCGTAAAACCATGCCTAGCCCCTCCAACCCTTCCCTGTTGCACCCAACCGCCTCATAAGTCTTGCTCCACTCGTAGACGCCCCTCTTGTAGTCATGCAATGTTCACGTCGCGACCAAATAACGTCCTTGTATCGTATGCCACTGCCCTTATCAAGCACGAACTTCTCCCTAAAGGTCATTCTTCTTCGCCACGGTTAATGTTGAGCTTCTTGGCATGAAGCATGTACACAATATGAATCAACAATGTTTTGTTAGTGGAAATGTGACCGAATGGGGTTACCTTGGGTATATTCATAGCATACTGCTATTCCTGCACATGTGGCAAGCTCGTTGCTTCTCCCATGCGTCACTTAGTTACGACGCTCCTCCACTCAATAAAGTTGTGTATAGGTCATGGAACACATGTAAGGAGAAGATTTTTTAAAACATTTTTAATAAATAACTAAACCTCTGGAGAAAATATTTCTAGTGTATGAATCTTTTGGCCACACCACCAACAATGACGTGGCAAGCTACGCCGACCAGGTTGCATGACAGCGTTGTCTTGCCACACCACTAACACTACCGTGGCTAAAAGGTTTGGTTTTGGAAAAAAACTTGTCCGATAGTTTAGTAATAAAATTAATTGCTAAAAAGGTTTATTTAATAAAATTTTTTAGAGAAATAATACTATAAACGTATCACTTTTGCCTTCCAACCAAACTATTAAAACAATAGAAAAAATTAACCAAAGTAAAAGGTAGTGGTATAAAATGGCAATGTGGCAATCTTATGATAGTCTTCAAGTATGCCATAATCTTTTAGATGTATAAAGCAAAACTTATGAATTTTTGGTGGCATATAACCAATTTTTTCTAGTACAAACCATACAATAGAAAACATTTGACCGGAATATATATCTATTCTTTCTACTCACTTCGTATATATGTATTTTAATCTAGAGTTAATTTCAGAAAACCCTAGGCTTAGGAGCCTATGTAACACATAACCACAGGTTCTAATTACTTTCTTACATAACACCATGTATACAGTCTAATTAACAAAAAACCACAAGTTTAAGAGGTGACGTGACATGCAGGCAATGACATGTCATCCTTTCTTCATGTCACTTTGGGCCTTGCCAGGTTAAAGTGCAGCCTATTAGGGCCAACACATGCGGGAGATTGGGATTTCCTGCACCTGTTGCCGCGTAATTGACTCCCGCATCCTTCACTGCTGTGCATGCGAGAATCTTCACTCTCGCGTTGAGTGGACGGCGAGAATCTGCTGTGCATGCGAGAATCTGCACCTGTTGCCACGAGGAATAAATGGATTACTAGAGTGGACGGCGCGCGTTGAGCGCTCTGCCAGCGCATCTGTAATTAGGACAACAAATCATCACTTTCCCAATTGGGAAGATTTTATATATTAATCAACATTTATAAATATATTTAATCTACAAACAATATTTGCATATCAAAATGTAATATTGATAACAGTACAACATAGTTTTCATTTGAGTAAATGTTGGATAAAAACATATAATTTTTTATGTGCTTGCATCTACTCTTCTCAGGTCAGAGCGTAATCGAAAACATTGTTTCAAAAGCTTGTATAGAAAGTAAAAATGGGGCCATATGGTTTTTCAAATCGATTGAATTGATGTTTCAATGATCATTGTGGCTGCCTTTCCTGGAGGAATCTGGGATTCTTCGCTTGCTGATGTATAGTTATTAACATTTGCCATCTTATCCTGGAAGCAAGAAGAAAACATGTAATGATCTAAAGTGACAATTGGTAATGGCATCGCATATAAAGTAGTAGCAATCTGTGTTAATCATATGCATAAATATGCAAAACCAAGCTACAAGCCATATTTGTAGTAAAGATAGGTAGGTATTTATACTAAACCAATTTTGTGATCGAACTATAAAAGAATATAAATCAAATAAAGTCGATAACAAAATAATGTCACTGTGCAAAACCAGCCACACGAAAGAAAACCAGCTAAGAGATGTTTTAGGTTGGTATGAATGACATGTCAGAAGGGAAGAACTTAGATAAGATGCCAGATCAAGCAAATTAGCATTAAATCTTACTACTGAGGCTGATGAAATAGATATGTATACTACCCTTTAAAACATAAATGTATATAGACTAATATTTCAAATTTATTACATGACATTTTAGTGAGAATTGAGCAAATCTATAGAACAAAAGAATTCGGAAGAATGAGATGTCGTAGAGCTTATACTCTCGGAATACTTTTATTAATATATGCTTGGAAATAAGCACTTGACTGTACAGACAGAAATACATACTGACTTCCTATAAGTCACTAAATGAGCATAATGGACCATGCCCTGCTATCTAAAGTTTGAATGGCAATTTTGGAAAGTTTCAGAAGGTCAATTGATTGTTTATGAAGTAGAAAAGCCTCAAGCAATTTGGGAAAGTTCAATTTGGAAAAGTTTAAGAGGAAATAAGGTATGAAATCAAGTTCATGAATAATCTACCGAGTAGACAGCAGCAGTGTAGGCAGAATTCACGGGACTTACCGCAACTACAGCCCACATCCACCCAGTTCAAGACAATTAACAAAAATAAGGCTTTCCAATCTAGTATCACCAATGGCCATGGTAGTATGTGTGACTCTGCAACTAAAATGAGTCAAATGAATTAGCTTCTAAGTAATGTAAGTTAAGGTATTGTTCCATCTAAAAAAAGATTGATTCATGTAGGATAGCCAATAAATTTAACTAAAGTGTAAGCATCATGTGTATTTTAGAAATACAGTTTTATCAGTTACCTCATGTAGTCCAGATTTATAAAAGTATAAGAATAAGCTAGAGCCAGGAAAAATCATGCAGCATAAATTGTGATGAAGACAACCTAAAAGCAACCAACTTAACAATAGGGTTGCACAATAACAAACCTACAACAGATTAAATGCCCAGAAATAAATATCATTCATAACAAATCAATAAGTCTGTAAACATATAATAGGAATGCAGAATAATAAATTGATAAATATCTGTAGTAAAATAGTACCTTACCATTGTGGGCAACGATAGCAAAGATCATTAATTGATGATTGCTAGTTTACGTGGAACAAATAACAAAAATCATATTGATTAGGAAATTAGACATATATTTCCAACTGTTGTGTATGTTCTGCTGCCATGACATGTAAAACGATCATATATTTCTAATATCGAAGTAAGCTTGATGTGGCAGTGTGCAACAAAATTAGCAGAAACAAAAGACTGCTTATTTTATTCAGTAAAATGCAGATAATAGCACACAGATTAATCCATCACACAAACACAGATTTTAGGTGGTACCACAACGTAAAATTTGAAGGGTCCCTTCATAAATTTTGTTTATTCATAAATAAGTGGAAATCGATGCAATCTGTTTACCTGATATGACACTGATAAGAACAATCAATGGTAGAATCAATACATGGTTGACCTTTTGCAGTACCTATCCTTCTGCATCGGAGGAGAGAATGGATGAGCTTGCGCTAAAGCACCGACCATTCCTGGCCATCCACGTTGTCAAGCGCGGCGAGTCAGTGTCGGCCGTTAGCAGGTGAGGCAACGGGCGGCCGGCGCGTCGGGGGCAGGGTAGTTGTCGGGCGAAGAGGCGGCGGTCGGCCGGCGGGCGTAGAGGCGATAGGCGGATGGCGCGTCGGGGGGGGGGGGGGGTCGTTGTCGGGCTGACGTTGCGTAGGGTGGCCGGTGCAGCGTGGGCAGCGAGTCGGGGGGGCAGCGGAGACGGCGGCTGGCCGGCGCGCCGGGGGTGGGGACGGCGTATAGGCCACTCCCTTGGCTGGAATCGCCGCCGGATGGGGTGGATGGCATGGGAGGAGGATGCGCCGATGCAGGAGGCGGCGTGGGGGAGGACGGCAGGGGGAGGGGGAGAGATGGGTAGGGTTTGTGAAATATATGTTTTTCAGAAAAGCCCCTCTAATTTATGTTTTTAAGACCCGCGGTTCTATTATCGGAATTTTCTCTTCTTCGCAGATGATTTTTTATTTTGTGGAGGGTCTATAAATATGCAAAACGTGAGAATATACTCATAGGGACTAATAACAAATAACCAGCTATTTATAAGAAATTTGCAACTACTATAAGGGCTTTTTTGCAAAATGGCCAGAAAAAGGCTGGGGTGTGGCATGTCGGCCTCCACGAGTGGCCACGCCAGCGCAGATTGATCCGGAGGCCTCAAAATCCCGCTGCTTTAAAGTATTATAATTTTGTCTGTTCTGCTTGCTGTGCCAATGTTGAAAAAAATTCAGATTAGGAGATCTTAATTAGGGCATTGCATGAAGCAATTCTTGTTGTATTTGTCTTTGTGACGGTGCTGACATTTGATTTCCCATCAATAGACCATATTTTTAGTACAAAGTCAATTGCACGGCAACAGGTGCAGGCAGTCCCCATCTCTAGCATGTGTTGGCCTTAATAGGCTGCACTTCAACCTAACAAGGCCCAAAGTGATGTGGAGAAATGATGCCATCTCACTATCTGCATGTCACGTCACATCTCTTAAACCTGTGATTTTTTGTTAGTTAGACCGTATACATGGTGTTATATGAAAAAGTAATTAGAACCTATGGTTATGTGTTACAAAGGCTCCTAAATCTGGGGTTTTCTGAAATTAACTCTTTACTATATGATTCCGTTGATTTTATTGTTACATATTTGATCGTTTATTTTATTTACAAAAATTATACAAATATAAAAAATATAAGTTATACTTAAAAACATATTTAGTTAAATAAGTCGAACGATTATACACATAACAAAATATCAACAACCTAATTTATTAAAATATCTCTTAGTACCATTCATATACCTTACGATACGTGGGAGTGTCCTAAAGTTAGTTCACTTTTATAACACGACGATTTCACAATTTTGGAAATGAACGAGTCTCCAGTAAAAGTTGGTGATTGTGGAGGTGGGCGAGAGAAGGATGGGGACATGTGTACCGTACGTGCAGCCATCTAATCCAAGCGTGGCGTCGTCCCGGCCCCGAAAAATGGCGCCAATCCGTCCCCAATCTCCCGCCCTGCCCTCCACCCCCAGCTGCTGAGTGGAGCCGAGCGCTCCTATTTCCCCATCCCATCCCATCCCACCCCACCCACAACCGCGCGCAAACCCTAAATCCATGGCGTCGATGCCCAGGCCGCCCCCGCCGCGCCCCAAGACGCGGGGGAGCTACAACTGCGGCCGGTGCGGCCTCCCCAAGAAGGGCCACGTCTGCGTCGCCGGGGGCCCGACCCCCTCCCCGTCCTCCTCCGCCAGCGGCGGCGGCGCAGTAGGAGGAGGGGAGGGGGCCAAGCTCCGCCGCGCGCTCTCGTTCGACGAGGCCACGCCCTCGTCTCCGGAGAAGAAGGCGAGGGCGGGGGAGGAAGGGGAGGGGGAGGTGGTGGCGGTGGACGAGGATGAGGGGGGCGGGCCGGAGCCTGAGCTGGAGCTGGAGCTGGGCGGGAGGGCCGTGCCGAGGGAGGTCATGGCGGAGGTGCTGCGCCGTCTGGGCCCCAGGGGCGTCATGGCCGCTGCGGCGGTCAGCCGCGGCTGGCGCGACTGCGCGGGCCGCGTGTGGCGCGCGGCGGAGGAGCTGCGCCTCCGCGCCGCCGGCGTCAGCCTCGTCGGCGCGCTGCTCCCGCGGTGCCCCGCGCTCTCGCGGCTCTACCTGAGAATGGAAAGGTGAGCGTGCGTGGTGAATCTGAACGAATCCGATTCAAAACGACGAGATTTTCACACTGATCTGGTCATGCCCCGTGAGACTGATACCTGGATCTTTCATATGGTGTTTGCCATGGACACGTGTTTTTCTAAAATTATTTGTTGGTTAAACGCCATAACACAAATCATCATTCCTTTCAAAAAACACAAGTGTTCCAAGTAAAACTGATGGCCGATCTGCCAGTGCTGCTAGAACAATTATCTCTAGTTGGTATGATAGCCGAATGCCATTTTATTGGATGTGCTGTGGTGCATATCTGCCTAAGCTGTGGGCATCATGAAACTATGTTATTGGATTATTACTAGTGGTTGGATGTGCAAATCCTGTAAGGTGAGGGCACTATGAAACTGTTGGGAAATGCTGTTCATTTCTGCTTTTTTTTTTGGGTTTTCGATGAGAAAAGCTCACTTGTTCCATTGAGGGGATCATCAGATCTTGATGTTTGGAGATTTATTTTGGGCAATTTTTTGGGGAGTGTCGCCTGCCAGTGTGGCAAGGTGAAATATATTGGGGAAATGCTTAACATGTCTCTGTCGATATCTACTTGTTTTTGGACGATCTCTTGATATAGTTGCAAGGGTAACGTGTCCACCTTTCACAAGTGATTAATTAGGCTAATTTGTAGGAAATGTGAATCTAATTGATTGTTGCCTTTCATGATGGACAGTGTACAATTAGTGTCAGAATGCAATCTGCTATTTTTGAGCAGCAGAAACAGTTACTTGTATTATATGATTTGGGCGGTCTATCGCGGTATCGCCAACTAATTTCAAAAACTTTAAAAGTAGTACAAAGTTCGGTCTGTTAAAACCCACTCAGTTCAGTTATTGTATGTTAAAGTGTTAATTGTGCTTGCTGGATTGGCCTATACAGAAGAACATACATCTATTCTCATTTTCGAAAAGATGGTTCAGTTGGCTAAAATCTGCTCAGTTCAGTTATTGTACGTTAAAGTGTTAATTGTGCTTTCTGGATTGGCCTGTACGGAAAGAATATACATCTATTCTCATTTCTGAAAAGATGGTTCTTTTAATTTTTCTTGGCTCCTCTTTGTTGTGATTGGTAAAACTTTTCTTCATCAGAAATTATAGTTATACTAATTGATTCTATGGTTGTGGGCACAGTATTCTGTTTATGTATGCATGGTCAATTGGATGGACATGGATTAGCTAACATTTTTGTTGGTAAAAGAAAAGGACAATTGAGCTCAGTATGTTTATGTAGGCATGATTTTCCATGACCTGCTGTGCTGGTACAATACATAGACGAAAATAAGGAAAGCTCTTTTATCGTCTCTTCAAATTGTACCATAGTTGCCTTATACCTCATTTGTCCTATCTTTTTCATCTGTTAACCTTTAAAGATCCCTTTCTTTTTAATACCTTTAAAGTGGCCAGTGACCACCAACTAACAGGTCTATTATCATTTGAGTAACTGTAATATTTGTCATAAATGTATTAGAAGTCATGTCCTAAAGGTTTCAAGCACGCTGCCATTCTGCCAATTGTAGAGCAAGCATTACACCTTTTGTACTTACTTTTGCCTTTTTCTTTTGCCATCAATATAAACATTTGGTGAACCCTATTAACAGTGAACTTGTGCTAGTTAATATAGCTTTAGTATGTTGTTTCTGTTTCTTGCACTGAGATGATGCTATACTTATTACAGGTATATTGGCAGTCCATAATTTATATAGCTGTAGATTTTGCGGTTTCTGTTTATTGTGCTGAGAAAAAGATGTTATATTTATCACAGGTATTCTGTTGTTTGATATTTTATGCAGTGATGTTGATGCCACTATGCTGGCCTGTCTTGCGTTTTCCTGCCCAAGTTTGGAAACTCTTGAGATCAGCATGTCTGACAATGCATTCAACAGGATGACTGGGTACGTTGAAACTTTATTAGTTAATGCATACGAGCATATATATCTTGTCCTTTTGTCTTTTGGTTCGTTAATTTTCATTATTTTTGAGTGAATTGCTTGGATATAATTTGAATAGCTCAAATTGACATGCATTATTTTGCAACTGCTACCTTCCCATCTGAAAATTGCCATGTGAAATCAAGGTTCCTAGACTATTAGAATCTACCAAGCACGGATTTGTTCCTCTACAATTCTACTGTTAAAAAAGCAATGTAGTTGGTTCTTTCCTTTGCTGATATTTTTTGTTATCCCCTTAATCATCTTACCGTGTAATGTTATGTGCTTGCATGAACCAGTTTTACTCATGGGCTATGTTGCCATATAAGTCATCTTGAATGTTTAATATTTATTATTTGATTTTAAATAATCTTAAAATAACAGCAACAGTATTAGCCTCCCACTTCCAGAATTTGTTTCAAATAAAAGCTGTTTCTGTTCTCAACAGGGAGGAACTAAGTCGGTTTGTTTCGGAAAAGCATTCTCTCTCAGTTCTCAAAATTGGTGGTTGCTCTAACCTTGGTTTTCTTAATCTAAACTCTTCAAGCCTGTCAATTCTTTGGCTGTCAGATCTTTGTTCCCTTTCAAAATTGGTAATATTTTATTCTAATACTTTAACAATTCAAGCAGCTTCCCTTTCAGCTATTATTCATTGGACTGTAAATGCTTTTTAGGTCATAAATTGTCCTAACATGAGTGAGATCTCACTGTGCTTCACGCAACAAAGTAACGACTGTACTGATCTTGTTACATTGATGGATGGCCTGGGTCGTACATGCCCTAACTTAAAAAACATGAACATATCATCGGCTCAACTATCCAATGAAGCTGTGTTCGCTCTAGAGGGTGCTAACCTCAGGTATCTTTCCAATCCACCACGCTTTTAATGTGGCTGGATCTTTGAGCTATAGCTCAATATTTATCATCGTAATGCCTAATTATTTAGCAATTAAACCTTTTGATCTCTATCATGTTATTTTTTCGCAGGGGCTTGTGCATGCTCTCGTTGATTCTAGGTTCAAAAATAACAGATGCAGCTGTTGCATCTATTATTCGATCTTGTGCAAGCTTGGAATTGCTTGATTTAAGCGGGTAAGCTCAACTTTATGTTGGTAGAAATAAATAAAATACAAAGTCATCATAAAGCTATTTATTTATTTCCCCTCTGAAGTTTTTCCAATTTAACAGATGTAATACCTGTTTTGAATATACTCCAGATCTAGTATCAGTGATAATGGTGTTGGGATGATCTGCAAGGCATTCCCTCATACTTTATCAAGGCTACTCCTTGCTCTTTGCCCAAATGTGACGACATGTAAGACATATCTCTTCTCATAGTTTATTATTCATGCTCCATTAAAGACTCTACCTGTATCTGTTTACGTGATCCAGTGTAAAAAACATCCCTTTGTCTTTTCATAGGTGGGATCCAATTTGCAACAGCACAATTACCACTTCTTCAGCTCATGGACTGTGGGATGACCTTATGTGCTAGTTTGCAGAATGAGAAACAGGGGCCTTATTTCGGTGAAATTAATGGATCCATTAGATTTTGTCCGAAATTGCCCACCTCTAAAAAGCAGCCTATTAACCAAAAGCTTATTGTTAAGCATGGTAATCTGAAGAAGCTCAGTCTATGGGGCTGTTCAGCAATAGATGTAAGCGTTTTGGAATTTGCAGGTATTGATTCATTCAAGTTATCATTCATATGGTTTGCTAATTTCACATATGGCAGGCTCTATATCTAAATTGTCCAGAGCTGAATGATCTAAATCTCAACTCCTGTACAAATCTAAATCCAGGTCTTATGTCCTTTCTCTCTCTTCAGGTTGTTGTGTATGTTGATAGTAGCCATCTTTATTAACCATCTAAAATGCTTTCCGCAGAACGGTTGCTTCTTCAATGCCCAAATTTAAAGAATGTGCATGCATCTGGTTGTCATGATATGTTGATTGGAGCAATCAGAAACCAGGTACAGTTTATTGAACCATTTCTCATGCCCATGTGAACTTTCCTTTTTGATAGAGCTTTCTTCCACAGCTCATTATTTATGAGTGCAGTAGCAGTAAAATTCAAGGTCACCGGATTATACTAGCATTATTTAGGCCCAAGTTAGAATTGAGGAAAGATATGGAATTTTGGACAATTACAATTCTATTATAAGAAAAGTCCTATGGAGGCCTTTGGAAATTGGAATTCCTAATATGGCTGACCACTGCATATGGATATTGGAGGAAAATTTTCCATACCTCATGTTTTCATTTCTTTCTCGTCCAACACTACATTTTTCTGGCTTTGTATCTAAACAAATTTTGATGTTTTCTGGTGCTTTTATGCTCCAGTAGGATTTTGAGTGATCATGACTCTCAATTCCTGCATTTATCCTATTTGTGTGCTTTGAGTTTCTTGTGTTGCAAGTAGGCTCATAAGGTGACAAGCATCGAACCATTCACTGTGAGCAACAAGAAATTGGAATTCTGGTGGAATGGTTGGATATTGTTAAGAATGCTCGTCAACAGCGTGTTCCGCTCATCAATAAATGTAGACATGTGCAGATCGCAGAATTAGATTTGTCCTGATAACCATAAGTTTGCTAACTACAAGTTTAGTTTGTAATTAGTTGGAAAATGGCACTTGTATCCAACTTGGTGGAAAAACATCTAATTTTTCTTTTGGTTTTTGGCTCATTTTTACCCTCCAGAAACTGAAAAACCGAGACAACATAGTGAAGAAAAGTGTTTCGATTGGAGTCTAGCAAGGAGTAAGCAGCAAGCAGGTTGAAGGTATACCAAACCATAGGCAATACATAACTTAGATATAAACCATAGTACCATACAATTGGATGTGGTGTGTATTCATTGTGATGGCTGATGCCCATGGGCATGTGACTGATGTTGTAATTTGACATTATTTTTAACAAGATTCAATAACAATGCAACTCCTGCTCTCCTTAAAATGAATGTATAGGAAATTTCTCACAAAAATCTCTGTAGCAGACTTCCCTCCCTTTAAAAATGTGTATACTGGACTTCGGCAACTTGGTCTAAGGTCATCCAACTCCATGAGTGTTCAGGTTTCAGGCCCAATAACCCAGACCATAGGCGGGCAATAGAATTCCACCTGTATACTCTTATACATTCATCAGTCTCCCTGTGGATGTGTTCTTGCCCCTAAGGGGTTGGCTCTTGATTGGCTGTCCATGGTGGTCATCTACTATTGACATACATGTTGATGTGTGTGCGTGTGTTTGGACTTGGGCATTATCCATCGTGTTGTGACTGCTAGTGACCCTAGGCTTTCATGTGCTTTGTTGCTTTGCTATCCTTTGCCACCCCTCACAAATTTAGAGTTGAGCAGTTTAGGTACACTGACAAGACGCCCGACTATGTCTGCTGCTGCTACCAGCATCAATTTTGAGAGAGCATAAGGTGTTGGCAGTCGCCAGTTATCTAATTGCTGTTTGAAATGCATTGCCTCTTATTAGAATCAAAGATGAACCAGATTAGTTAGTAATCCAATCAACTTGCTGTAACTGGTTGAGGTGCAAATCGGCCAGAAGACTTTAAATTGATGATTGAACAAATCATTGTAGCCTCTTCTTTATGGCATAATTTATGCAACAAATGTGTTCCTAAATATCATATGTGGAATAAACATGTTCCTAGGAACTTCATACGTAAACAGTTGGGTTTCACATTTTTTGGGGTAACCAGTGGTAACTGGCCTGTTACACTTCTGCTTCTGGATCAGGAAAACTCTTATACCTCCTTTCGGCTCTTAGTTTGTATTACACACAAGAAGAATATACAAAGCTGAGAAGCTTTTTTTTGTATAAAAAGTTTCAGTTGAGCCAGACTTTCTTTTTGAACAAGGTCTGGTAGAGTATTGTCCCCCGTCTTCCATTTTCCAATGTATTGCCAAAATTTTTGCCAGGTTCTGAATGAGTTCGCTGCAGCTGAATCACATCTTCCATGCAAGCGGCTAGCAGATGGTTCAAAAAGGGTTCGACTTCCGCAATTCTCTCAGCAAGAGGTAACCTCATCCACTTAGCTGCGTAATCTCTTGACCATTATACCAACATATTAATCTAACCCTTGAATACTTCCAGCCATCGGAGGACAAAAAGGGGATTGGTTTAAGGCAGAACCAGTGCACCGTTCATCTTGATTGATAGTAACGTAACCAGATGTTGAAACCTGAGCATTGTTATTGTACACATCCTAATTTTATGCATTCTGGAGATTGTTAAGTTGTGCATGCAGTAATGTCTCCAAACTTATACTAGTTTCTATGATCCTTGTTGTATAAGTTGCTTTTGGCAACTGTTTCCACTGCTTATGGTGTGCTACCCTGGCCTGTAAGACTTCTGTAAAACAATAATATGTAGCCCTGACGATATATTCCATTCTATTTTATTCGGGACAATAAAGAGCCTGAATCCTTTGAAATGATGTGCATAGGGCATGTTTAACTCGTTAACGCCACTTGTGTAACTCTTCGGCTGCTATCTTTTCACCATTTCACGTCTTTGCACAGTATATGCAGTCATTGTAATGCATATATTTTACTCTGTTATTATATTCAAAGAAATCAAGTGGTATATTTTACTATGCTGGTAAGTCAGAAAAGTAGTTAAATTATACTGTGTTACTAAGTCTGAAAGAAATGAAATGGTTTGAAAATCTCACTGATGGATCTTCCTCCATGGTGAATGTGAATATACATGCTAGTTTAGACGGGTTGGTACTAATGACCGTACTAGCTATGTCCCCTTCTGGTTTCTGTCTGTATTGTTCTTAACGTTTTAAAACTTAGTTTAAATTTGTTCATAGTACTTTGCCTTCCGAAATGTCTCCTTGGGAGGAAGAAGATCCAGAAAGATCACAACTCATGATACCATCTCTTGTAAATTTCTTGCTAGCATTGCTACAACTTGCAAGAACTGGTGACGTAAAAGCAATGCAAGATTCTTTTACACCACTTGATTGTTACTCTTGCTCTGGTGCATGATAGGAGCATCTGAGAACGCCCGGGTTGTTTGGGACGTGTCATCATTACAAGGGGACATAGGATCAACAAAAGAAAATTATGGTTTTTGCATTAGCTTAAGGTAGCTTCATCATACAACAACCTCCTTTTTGGATACAATATTAATTCACACACACATATATACAATAGCATTGGAAGCAGCAGCCCAAAGTTCCTCAAGATAATGGCACTGCTTTTCCAACGCCACTTGTTTCTTTTTTTTTTTCTGTTGCCAACCTTGCATTATTTGCTTATGGAGCAGTGCATTGCACATCTTAAATAAGCAAATATAATACAGATAGACAAGGGAAAAATAAATAATGCTTTTAGTTAAACTCACAACAATATATTATTGATGCATCATTACCGGTGAAACACATATAAAATGATCCCCTATATCTCTATGCACATGGCATGTCTCCTCTCTCTTTAGCTGGCTGAGAATTAATTAATAAAACATAAGAGATGCGCGTGTGTGTATGCATATCACACGTAGAGGTTCATCAAACAGTCGAGATATTAGTGTTTCTTGAGCATACTACATCACAGAGAGATATAATCTCATCATTGAACCCAGATCAGCCAGTTTAATTAGCAGCTGGACAACTAAACAATGCTGCTACTGGTAGACATCTAATCATTATTATCAGTTGAATAGCCACGATGATCGAGCATTGCTGTTAGACAAGCTGCAGGATACCCGCAGAAGAACAGGTCTCACCAAGCCGCATTTCCCGCGAAAAAAAATAAGTACTATTAAAAAGAAGAGAAAAAAAAAGAGATGACGCAAGAATGACATCTTTGTGACGTATATATACTCCATATATAGTATAACAAATGGAGCTGACCCACATGTAAATACATACATCGAAACGCCTTAAGAGGAAAAAAAAACTGAGATGACACAGGCTTAATCTGGCTGAATTACAGCAAACATTTAATTGCTTGATACTAGTGTATAATACAGAGAGAAGCAAGGCCATGCTGCTGCTTCTCCTTGATCAGTTTCTGCTCTTGCGTTTCTCCATTGCCCTTGGTGCTGAGAAAATTAAACGAAATCATTTTGTTAGTGCCAAATTATTTATAAAGCATATGTAAAAACACATTTTTTATCTGAAAAATCTGAACCAGTGAAACTTTTGCTGACGGAATACTGAGCTAGCTACTGACCGAGGCCAATGGCTTCTGATCCTTTCATGATCCGGAGGCGTTTGCACGAGTCGACGAACATACTGTATATATGCCACAGTTAGTAGCAACATAATTAAAGGAGATTAATGATCAGAGAGAAGAGGGAATTATGTCCAATCTGGTGATGGAGATTAATCTGAGGTGGTCGATCGACTTACTCCCATGGCACGTCGCCGACGAGCATCCAGTCGCCGTCCTTGTCCTCGTACGTCGACACGAACTCCGGCCCGTCGACATCCTTGAGCTTGCCGTCGTTGCTGGAGCCTGAACAATCCAAATTAACCCAGATGCAAACATTAGCATCGATCGGTCGATCGATCTATGGCGTACGTGCAGAGCAGCATGAGATCGATGAGATGCATGTATGTACCGATGGTGAACATGTTGTGGAGCGCCATGGACAGGTCCTTGTAGCTCCTGTACATCCTCAGGTCGATCTTCCTCAGGTACGGCGCGCCGTCCATGCTCACCTTCACCATCGCCGCCGCCGCCGCCTTGTCAGCTTTGTCGGCGAGCACGTTCTTCCTGAACGACCTGACCGGCGGCCACCCAACCGCCTGCGCCCTGACGTGCCGAGATCATGCGAACAAACCAACATAAGATTTTCTTGGAGACAAAACGAAACGATCAGTCGACGCAGAAATGGAGATGATATGATTCAGGTTCTCGATCGCCGACGACGACGTACTTGGGCGCGCGCGGCTTCTCGGGGTCCGGCTGTGCGGTGACCACGCTGCTCTGGCTCGGCGACCTCTTCATCGTCGTCTTCCCGTCGGCGGCCGGCGGCGGCGCCGCGTCGTGGGCCGCCTGTTCTTTCTCCTCCTCGTCATCGCGCTCGTCCGCCGGGGCTGCAGGTGCGGACGCCAGCTGCAGCTTGAGCTTGAGGTCGACGGTCTCGGCGAAGCCCCTCTTGCCGGAGCTCCTCGCGGCCTCCCCGCCGCCGGGGAGGCCGAGCCGGAGCTCGGTCTCATCGAACCCGAGGCCCGCCATTGATCGGTCGGTCCCGGCCGGCCCCTTCGATCGATCTTCTCCAATGCACAAGATTGAGCTAGCTCGCTCTCTCGATTCTTGGCTTTGGCTTGGAGAAGAAATGATAATGGAAGGTGAATAATAATATGTGCTTAAAGAGCTCCTCCTGCTGGAGAGCTGTATATAATGGAATCTAGCTAGCTAGGCTCATGAAACATCATGCAATAATAATTAGTTGGCATTAAAGAAAGAAAAAAAAAGCAATCCTTTTTTGGTCATGAAACTTATATTGGAGTATATTTTTCGCTATAAACTTGAAAAATCAGTTCTTTTTTCATTCTTGGATTTTAAATATATATGATATAGCGCATTAAACTTTACTACATCCGTTTCATATTTGTATAGTAAGATTTATAGCTCAGATTTATCTATTAACAAATATATATGGTTTATATATATATCTATATTTATTACCATGCATATGAATCTTTACAAGACTATAAAGTACCTTTTGAAACATAGCGAGTATTTAGATTGCATAGGATATCACTATTGATACTATAAATATTAAAATTATAATATTATGTTAAACGTATTAGTTATATGCTCATTTAGTATTAGTTATATGCTCATTTGTAAATTTCCAAATTATTGATTTTAAATTTTAGAATTAAACAATAAAGCACTAAAATTGATAGTTCAATATTTGTATGTGATCATATTTATTAACTATGAATTTTGGAGTTATTAATTTAGAGTGCATATATTTCGTGATTTATTTAATATAAACTCTCAACATGATCACAGTCAGATAGTAGGGCCATCAAATCAATAGCCAGATTTCTCTAGTTAGCTCAGAGCTCTCTGAGTTATAGATGGTTGGTATGGCGATGGTTCTAACTGACGTGAAGTTGGTTTTGTCGATTTAAGCCCAACTAGTTACAAGGCTAAAGGTAGGAATTTAGAGTTATAGGAATAAGAAAACATGAGGTTGAATATCATCATTATTTTCTTTCAAAATCTATATAGAATTATCTATTATATAAGAATTTCAAAGGAAATAATACGATTCAATCGTTTGTTTGAATGGACTACTACCCGATTGAAATTCTCCTAATTTTCTACGTCAGTCCAACAAATCAAAGGGCCCTAAAATAATCTTTTTTTATTATGTAAGGTTTAGTTCATTTTATATTTGTGCAAGTCCGTCCCTAGGCATGTGCAAGGCGAACGACGACACATGACCCCCAACAATAGGAAGACTCCAGAAATTATGTGTTTTAATTTAAGTAAATATTTTTTAAATATATTTAGGATATCTTTATTCTTTTTTTCTTTGCAAATTTCTCCCTCTTTACTCCACTGAATTAGCTAGAACACATTTTTCTTTTTCAGCTTCGATGGTAATCATGGCTATCTTAAATAATTGTATTTTCTAACAACAATGTGAGCATGTGTTTTAGTCAGTAAGGATTCCATTTTCATTTAGTAAGAAAAACGGAATTGTGGCAACAGTTCTTCTTCTACTTAGCCAAATTAACACTATACATGTTAGGTGAGTTTTTTTTGGGTGAGAGAGGGGTTAGTTATCTGACACAGAAAACGTAGTAATAGATTAGTACATGATTAATTAGTCATTAATTATGAATAAAAAATAAAATATGATTTTAAAACAACTTTCCTATAGAAAAATTTTGTAAAAAATACCGCTTAACAGTTTGGAAAGTGTGCGCACAGAAAACGAGAGAACTATGATAACTTAGCCCCTTGCCAAACGCGGCCTACGACATATATCTAAATAACCCGCCATTTGATTGATGCTAGCATTATTGACGTGGTTGGAGAGGTCACTAGCTATAATGTAAATCAAGCAAAAAGTAATGGTAGTAGACACCCATCCTAATATATTGTGAAACGTAGATATATAAAGTATTGGTCTATCATAGTATTTATATTTTTAAAGATATAATGTCCTTATGTATTTGACATGCACAGGCCGGGCCCCCAAGTTGTTATGGACGATCTTGTAGCTGTGATAATACTATACTGATAGTAATTAAGTAGAATACTCTTGGTAAGTACCACCGTAAAAATACTCTTACGCACATTGTATGTTAAATATGAGTGTGTATATTCCCTTTTCTCTTTTAAGGGAAGAAAATTACCAACTCAAATATAAGATCTAGAGTCCATTTGATATTTTGAACAATGTTTCGAGTGCACTAGATGCATATACTATGTACTATCTCCGTTTCATAATATAAGATCTCTGTTTCATAATATAAGATATTTAACTTTTTAGTTGTAACGTTTAACCATTCGTTTTATTCAAAAATTTAGTACAAATATAAAAAATGACAAGTCACGCTTAAAAATTTTTTGATAATAAAGTAAGTCACAAGCAAAATAAATGATATTTCTATATTTTTTAAATAAGACGAATGTTCAAACGTTGCAACTAAAAAAGTCAAATATCTTATATTATGAAACGGAGGTAGTACGTGTTAAATTGTGCGTGTGTGGTGATGTGTTGTCTGGTCCTTTGGTTGAATTAATTAGCTCTGGGTTTTTCATGATTGTTGAATTACTTTTCTTTTAAAAAAACGAACTGCCCCAGACCATGTCAATTTCATCGAAAATAGCATAAGTAAACAACTTTATACAAATATAATAAACAAAGAAATTAACAGCTGTACATGAAGCTGGGAAGGAAAAACTGAGGGACAAGCTGTGAGAGGTGTCCTGCTCTTGCTAATGCCCACTCCTTAATTTTTGGGAATGCATGAGATACTTCGACTTTACTTTTCACCTTACATGCATGTAGACTGATACAGCCACCAGACCCGTATGTCAGCCACCAAATAAAGAGACAAGTTACTTTAGAGGAGCTTCGTCTTAATTTTTGCTCCAAGACTAAGGCTCTGTTTAGTTTGAAAAATCTTTGGAAGGAAGGTCATATCGATGCATATGGTCATATATTTAAAGTATTAAATATAGTCTAATTATAAGACAAATTTCAAATTTTACTTGGAAGCCGCGTGACGAATGTTTTAAGTGTAATTAAGTCATCATTAGCACATGTTGCTGTAGCATTTATGGTTAATCATGTATCAATTAGGCTCAAAAGATTCGTCTCATGATTTCTTCAATAACTGTATAATTAGTTTTAATGCTGATATATATTTAGTGCTTTATTTAGATATCCATAGATTCGATGTAATTTTTTGAAAAAGTTTTTGAGGCTAATCAATAATTCCTTCCAACTTTGCTATGTGAAGTTAGATGAGACATGTGGGCCCCCTTTTCTTATGCTGTGGCAAGAGCTGTCCACGTACCATTCGTGTGTATGGTCATTTGTTGTCTGCCATGCTGAAGCCCTGAGTTGCATCCAGGCAGAACAAAGGTTGCATCCCGATCGCCGATCGATCACACAGGCACGTTGCTAGCTAAAACGAGTTTGTCTGAATATATATCGGTCGGTGTTTCACGCACTGTATCTAGCCAGCTCGTCGGTTTCTCGTTTATTGCATGCTATTTAAATAGTCATTAAAAATATAAAAAAAATATGAAGATAGATTAATATGTGATATATCATTACACAAACATGCAAGTTAAAATATGACTTCTACAATTCATAGTAAAAATAACAAATATGTGATTATGATTATGTGTATACTATTCACAGCTTAATTTGTTATTTTGTTGTGAATTATAGAAATCATATTTTATCTTGCATGTTTCCAATAGTGATATATCATATGTTATTCTATCTTTAAAAAAATTTATATTTTTTAATAACTATTTAGATAACATGTAATAGACGAGAAGCCCGACTAACGGACGTCTCCTCGAGAGTTGAATCACGCTCCTGTACTAGCTGGCTGTGCGCGTTGCAGTAGCTAGCTTTTGGAGCATGTATATATATATAGACATGCAGAATGATCAGATGGACATATCTCGATCGATCTGCATGTGCATGTATATATATATATGACTGACCGACAGGTTTTGTACATTGCATGACACAAACTGCATAAACGTATATATGCTGATGTCGTTTCATGCGTGTTTGTGTATGCATCGATCGTCCGCTATATAGAGCATATACATGTGTGTTATTTTACCACGTCGAATTATAATAGTTTTGTTTATTATATTGATCAAGTGTTGAGATTTTCATAAATCTCTCGATCTTTCTCTCCTCTTTATCCGTGTTGTTCTTCGTTACGCGTGCTCCCTCCCATTTCCTCCTTCGGTATTCTTCGCCGTCGATTCTCCCCAAATCATAACCTAGTGGCCCAACATCGGGTTTGACGGATTTGGTATCATAGGTACTCGGGTTTACCGAATCCAATGATTGTAGGTCCCAAAAGTGCTAAATCTAATTGCAACAGGTCTTAGTCATGGTTGAGGTCTACATGTCAATAACAACATTAACTACCAACCAGCCATTCTTGCAGGGAACAACTAGGAGTGGTTGGAGGGGTGAAAAAACTTGGCTTTCTATCCCTCTTTCTTTTATTAGCTACAATGGTGCATTGTGTGCCGGACCTAGTAGCGATGAGCTTGGGGTGACTAGAATTGTCCTGCCTTGCACCCTTCTTCTCTTGCAATTAGAGGAGAAGGGAAGCTCACGAGGAGCAAAAATGATACCTCCCTCTCCCTTCTTGACGCTGTTGAGTGTCTCAACCTGCCAATGCCATCATTATGGCTATGATTAGAAAATGGTGGCATGGAAGCCTTGATCCGTATCATCGCTATTGTCTACCTTAAGCTTGTCATCTTGTCGTGCCCTTAATTTTTTTAAGCACTTGGTTCCTACGACTCGTTTCTCATTTTGATGAAGAAGATTCATGCAGATTTGTTTGGAATGTTCAATCTGATTTTTTTTGTTGGATATTTGATCTAATCATTTCCCTTCAGGTTGGCTTATTTTTTTTCCTCTCCAAATTGATGTTCTTCTTTAATTATCTACCCAAATTGATGTTCTAACATGTATAATTAATTGCTGCGAAATTAGACTAAAATTAAACTTTCAAGCTTTTACAAGTCACAGATTTCTAGTAGTTTTTTTAGGGTTTATAACGATTTTTCAGAGGCACTTGCATAGGAACAAGTAAAAATGATAGCATCACAGCTGGCAGATCACTTAAGAGCCACATGTGGAAATAGTCTTATTACATGTGGTTCCTTATGTGGATCACCTATTAAAACTAATCTTTTCTACGTACAGTTGGTTGCCCACATTTGGTTAGAGACGATTGGCCGAGCTGCCTCTATAAAATTATTGAGTGATTTTACAATGTTTGCAAGCTACCTAGAGGCACAAGGATACGGGACGACATGAGTCATTGATCTGCAAGGGACAAGGTTCACAGAGAGAAAAGGTTATAATAGGTGGTAATGACGTAAATATGATGATATTAGAATGACAAATGTGTCTTCGTTCCACACATGAAAAGGTATGAGAAGATATTAGCTAGGTTACATTTGTACGTTTATTAGTTCTGATCATACGTAGTATTTTTATATGGTCTTTAATCTGTTACAAGAAAAGGACGACAGTGGACAATCTATTACAATGGAGGACCAACGATAGAGATGTGGCCGGAGGTAGAGGCGCCAACGGAGGTTGGGCCGGAGGGAGGATCGACAGAGGAAGAGGACCCAGAGGAAGGTGTGCGGCACTGCCTGTGGTCGCTGTTGAAAGAGACGGTCGCACAGTGTAGATTTATCAGGTCATTAAGGTTCGGTTTAGAAAGATCATGCAAATATGATCTCTACCACATAAATCAGGCCGAAGTTTGGAAACCGATTACAACATAATGGCCGAAGATTGAAAACTGATTACAAGAGAACATATTTTTCATCCCTACCACGTAAATGATATTTTACCGGTACGTTTCAATCCACTTACGCACTATGTACCTTTGCGGCACCTCTATATTTTGTTAGATATAATTGCCCATGTGTGCCAAACTGTCAATTACTTTTTAACCCTTAGTATCTTTATACCTCTAATACTTTTCATAAGATACCATTCGTCGTGAGCTGTTATAGTTATTTTAGGAATGCAAACACGATAAAAGATTTAAAAGGATTTTAGCAAGTAGTGCGGATCGCGACGTGGAGCACTGACTGTGCTCTCGTAGCCTTAATTATACCAAAATGAAGGGATTTTGAGGAAATTGAATGAACAAAAATGAAGATTAAATAATATCCGGCCAATAAATTGCAAGTTGTTGCATGAAGGACAAATAATCATTTAAATTAGATTAGCAAACAGAACTATATATATAGTTAGTTTCCTGCAGGAAAAATGCACTAGAGTTACTACTATAAATGCTTATCATTCAGTATAAGGTTATTGCAACACACAACATCTTATTTCCAGCCTACAAAATGAAATACAATGGAAATTATTATGCACTAATTTAGTGGGAACTCGGTCAGATGCAGTAGTACCACCTACTTAGTACATCGAACAAAAACATGGCTAATTACATTGCACCAGCTGCATCAACACAAAGCACCGTGTGCACAGCAATCTAGTTGGTGCAGTTTGTCAGAAATAATCCCATATACATAGCATGCAGACCGTCTAGAATCCAAGGAATTAGTTTTCTGTGGGCGACATGCATGCATAATGCATCCATCACTGCTAGCGCCGCGTTCAGTTGGAGTAAAATAGGCGTTAGTTATCAGCCGTGGGCAAATGTGGTAATATATTAATATATAAATTAATTAATTATTAATTATAAAAAATCTAAAATATATTAATATGATTTTTAAAGCAAATTCTTTATAGAAAGTTTTCAAAAAATACACTGTTTAGCGGTTCAGAAAATATGTGGGCGAAAAACAAGATAATCTGGGGCTAGGAAGAAAAGTGCCGAACGCGGGCCTAGATACATTTGAACATTTGATTAGGCATCAATAATATTCCAAACAAAAGGAAACAGTTGAAAAACACAAACACACAAACATATATATAGTTTATAAACTCGAGTGTACATGATCAGTACAGGCATTTGGCCTTGTTATTCTAGCTCGTGTCTGCAGGAGGTTGCAGGAACAGAAGGCATCTCTCAATAGTCAAATGCTATAGAGCAGCTACTGGGAAAAAAATAAAAAATAAAAATGCTCTGCATTGATTCAACCAATCATGCATGTTATACATGGACGGTAGCATTGTGACAGGGAATCAAGCTTGATTCTAGCGCGTTTGTTGAAGCTTATCATATAAACATGAAGCTAATTACCACCAAGAAAACAGTATAAGCTTAGCTTATTGGCTAGGTTGGAGTTGGACTGTATTGATGCTGACAATTGGAAAGATTTCATACACACCAGGTGCAGAAACAGCAAATTAATCGTCTTGATCATGGAGCATAGTACTATGTGTCGACATCGGAAGGAACACCTCAAGTTCTTAGCACATAAAGAAAGAGAAGAGGTTAGATTAGGTACATGTGTATAACTAGGTCAAGGCCTATATATGGCTATACATTTTTGTAATATTTTAATGCACTGGTTATTAATTAGTTCCATATATTATGGTGTCTTCTCCATAATTGGCTTCATCAATCAGGTTGCCTGAGATCTTAACTTTTGTTAGGCTGGTATATATACATTTCAGACAATGTATGTATATTTCAGTAAATATATATTTAATGAAGTTGCATTCCAAAACTCAAAGGGGGAGACTCATTGTTGTTGAGTTCAGGAAATAGTTAGGAAAATACTGCTTAATTTTATATCCCTGGATGCTACGACTGTAGTGCTTTGTTGTTGATCAACACATATGATACTTGATAATGTATATGCAAATTAATTGGTAGTGTTTGGTGGAGTTACTGTATTTACAAATAAAAAGTATACCTTCACAAAATTAAAAAATACTAGAAGTAATACTTCATGGTCTACTTGCTCAAAGATCTTCATGGTGTCTAGACTGTAAAAATGTCATACTGGAAGGACTCACTGTTGCAAGTTATGAATTTTACATTTACAATTAATCTGTCCATTTTGCTGGATTCATGAACTTGCAAGTTTGAGTGGCTGTAACTGTTGTTGAATGGCAATGCAGGAGAAAGTAGACTTAGGCTGCGTTCGGGAGTAATAGAAATAGGTGTTAGTTATCCGGCGTGAAAAACATAGTCATAATAGATTAGTACATGATTAATTAATTATTAATTATTAAAAAAATATAAAATAGAGTAATATGATTTTTTTAAAACAACTTTCCTATATAAATTTTTCGCAAAAAATACACTAGCAGTTCGGAAAACGTGCACACGAAAAACGAGAGAATATGGGGTAAGATAACTGAACGTGGCCTTACACAGATTTGACCCAGGGAAAAGGAGCTTCCTTTTTATTTCTTTTTCTTCTCTTGAGTTCATAATATATTCTGAAAGCATCCCAAGCACTTCAGCTTTCTAGAATGTGTCAAGTAAACAAGACTTTGAAAAGATATAATCTTGCCCCAACTTGTCCCAATGTAACTTCCATGATATCTTCTGAGTTAGCTAGCTAGCCAATAACACAGCAAGGGGGACCAGTTGGTTCCTCATCAATAAACTAACTTGTGCGAATGCACTTTGTGTAATTAGAATATAGCACAGTGCATCAATGCTTTGTGTGGGGGGTTTTGAAGCAAACAACTCCCACTAGGTTTTGTTGGGCCCTTTCCCAACCAAAGGAAGCAAGAACAAGATCAAAAGGGATCATCCAAGCAGCAGTATCTCATTTAGTAATGCAGGATGCACATACATATAGTGAGTGGGGAGAGGGGAATAAAGTGAAACAACTTGAGGAGGAGAGGAGAGGGCTTAAGTAATGATAGTTATTTATACTATCTTATACAAGTTTAAAGTTGGTTGATTTGTTCATTTCATTTAGTCGTTGCATGGCTTCTAGATTTAGTTATAATGATGACAGTCTTAATTAAGCTGGAATGACAAGTAATTTGAAATAGAAAGAGTTGCTTACTTTGTTGTTTGCCATGTTTTTTTTTCGCCCGTAGCACCACTTAAATTATTATGTCTGTAAGTGAACAACGTTATCTGTAGTGAGTTCGCATACATCGATAGTTCACCAAGTAAAAAATGTAATGTGCAAGTTATCCATACTAGACTAGAGTGCTACAAAACCACATAGATAATTCATCAAAACCTCCCTTGTTATTGTGAACTTCCTGTAGCGTTCGTAACTGCAAGGAAGTACATATTACACAAATTAGAGTTTGAACTTTCAGAACAAAATTCCCAAATTTAATTTTGGTCTGTCCATGGGTCCCATATATACAGAGAGAGACATTGGCAGAAAAACTTAGTCAAATTGATAAAATTTCCTATTCGATCCCCCTTTCACCAATCCCTTCTCGTCCTCTCGCGATCCACATTGCTAAATTTACCTAAATTTGCAACACCAAAATTTGTTTGGCCATTTTTTTTCGACAGAATTCAAAAACCACAGAATTCCGGTAGCTTGAAGTACAATATACAGAACACTAGATGGATCCACCGGTTGAATGCATCAAGTGCAATACACTCAAGAATGAAAAAGAAGAGAAATTTGGGTGCACCATAAACAAATTAAGCAAACAATGTATATATGCCCCACATAATCCGCAGTCCACTCACCAGTATCGATCTAAGCTCTCCATTCCATATGATCAATAGGGCCGAAAGGGAACAGCACCGAATGTGCAAGAGATGCTGCCCCCATTACCCTAATCATCGTTCATTGCTCCCACTATATAATCATTTCACTCCTGTTTTATTTTTCCTACATATACATTATCATCATCATCACTCTATATATCTATATTTGGGTTATCGGATCCATATGTAGCGGGTGCGGTATTTGGATTGATTAGTGATGAAACTTATTTCCTTAGCAGTCTATATATACTTTTAGTTCATCTGGATACTCCTCCCTAGGTAGAATTACATCGCGAAAATTAATGCTCCGCTAAATTTAGATAAATTCCATTAAAAATTTCTATAAAAAACTTATGTAAGATTGTCGTGTTCCAAAAAGGCCCTAAACTTTGAGACACTCCAACTAGGATTGAGATCCTCTAGTACTGATCATGAGTCGACCTATGTTATTTTAGAGTTGACTCTAGTTGAACTAAATAAACTAAATTTTATCTTATGATGAAACCTAATTTATATTATCAAAATAGAGCTAACCCTAAACTACTCATGGATCGACCCATGCACATCCCGATCTTCTTCAAAGGTAGGATAACTTTATTCTTGACATACGGACCCAAGGTTTATCGGAACAACGTATCAATGACAAAGTGACGTTAAAGTCACATAGCTTTATAAAGGTATTTTGATCCCTCCAACCGAGAGAAGTGCCTACCTGATAACCCGTTAAGACGGCAATGGCATGTGGGCCACGCGGGAATAATAATAAAAAAAATCAACCCGAGACCCGGAAAAGCGCGTAGGCGATCGAGATCCTCCTACGTACAGCTCAGGTTCGGCGGGTCCGGCCACCGCAACACATGGGCTGCCACCGGATCCGACGGCCCCGCTGCGCTGTGGCCCGGCCGGCGACCGGCGCATCCGCCGCCCGGCCCCACCTGTCGCCGCCCGGCCCGGCAGCCTGCCACCCTCCCGCCCAGCCACCACCACCACCACCACCTCCTACGTGTGCACTGCCATCCATGGCGATATGGACCTCTCCCTCTCCCCCCCTCTCCTATAAAACATGCACTCTCTCCAGCCCTAGCCAACCAACGCATCATCCTTCGTCTCCGATCAGCTCGACCACGCACAGCGACAGCTTGGGAAGCGAGCGAGGAGAGGCTTTACAGCTAGAGCGAGCTAGCGAGGTCGTTCATCCGGGGAGAAATGGAAGCCGCCGTGGGGTACGCCGACAACCTCAAGGCCACCGAGCTCAGGCTCGGCCTGCCGGGGACAGCAGACGACGACCACCGCCTGCCGTTGGCGTCGACGCCTAGGGGCAAGAAGCGCGCCGCGGAGGACGACGCCGCCAGCAGCGCCGACGAGCAGGACGCCGTCGAGGCCGCACCGCCGGTAGCCAAGTGAGTCTTTCAGCCTGCCTAGCTTAGCTAGCTTTCCATACCAACCATGGCTGGGGTTCTTACGTGCATGGAGACTGACGTACTGCTCCTCCCCTCCCTGCAGGGCTCAAGTGGTCGGGTGGCCGCCGGTGAGGTCGTACAGGAAGAGCTGCTTCCAGGCGGCGGCGAGCAAGAGCAAGGCCGCCGTGAGCTGCAACAACAAAGACGAGCCCACCACCAAGAACGCGGCGCAGGCTCCGGCCGCCGCCGCCGCCAACGGGTCACTGGTGAAGGTGAGCATGGACGGGGCGCCGTACCTGAGGAAGATCGACCTGAGGATGTACAAGGGGTATAGGGAGCTGAGGGAGGCCCTGGAGGCCATGTTCGTCTGCTTCTCCGGCGGCGCCGCCGACTCCGCCAACCCGTCGGAGTTCGCCGTCACCTACCAGGACAAGGACGGCGACTTGATGCTCGTCGGCGACGTGCCATTCGAGTAAGCACCACCTGTCATCATCTCACTCATCAATACCATCTTTTCATACATATATCTAAGACATGTATCTGATTAAATTTGATCCCTTTTCGATTTGCAGAATGTTCACCAGCACATGCAAGAAGCTGAGGATCATGAAGAGATCTGAAGCCACAGGGCTAGGATCACCAAGGCAAATGAAGATCTAAGCATCAGCTTTTCATTTCTTATTTCTTTTTTTTTCTTCCCCTTTATTATTTTTGTTCATCTGGGTTGTTCCCCAAGCCACAAAGGAGATGAGCTTGGGACATCAAAAGCAAAGCATGCACATGGATGTGCTTCTGCTTTGTTCCATCTTTAATGTTAAACTAGTAGGGTTTTTCATTTTTAATTTTAGCAGCACAAAGGAGATGTGGAGATTTGAGTTAAACTCTCCATGTGTATGTACAAACGAATTGAAGAAACAGTTATATATTGATTGTTGGTTACTACTACTTCAAATCATGTCAACAAGATGGAAGAACTATACATGGCTCTCTCCTGCCTTTCTTTATTTTCTCTTGTGGATTATACTATCGTTTCGATGCTATTGTACTCGGTTGTTATGAACTAAGCCACTTTGTCAATCAATCTTTGCGTGCTATCTTTTGTTGATATGATTCACCATTCACGAATCCAACAAACAAAGTGATCATACAAAGAGAAAACGAGAAAAAAAAATTGCAACCGGAATCTTCGTAAGACAAACACATACAGATTAATTAGTTTCCTTTCGTTTCCTTGCTTCACTAATGTTATTTGAGAAGAGACATGCGTGTTTCACTTGGTAGCATACATACACTTAACTTGCAACTTGTTGTATCTGAATCTTGATTCTAGTTCTAGAACAAATTGACTTGAACTAAAGCCCTACTTAAGCAAACAAATTCTTAATCTTACCACTGTGTTTCCAAAGAACAGAACAGATTAAGTACGTATACCATGCATGTGTTACAAGATTAGTTATGTCCGATGATCACTGGATCCAATACCAATTCTGACCTAGCTCAGTAAAGTCAGAGTCGGCAAAGAAGATGGGATAACTTAATTAGATGGATCATCAATTCAAGATCGGTCAAGAAGCACCAGCCCATGCAGAGCAACTGCAAGCCCCCTGTATTCTGTGTGTCAACACATGCATTGGTCGAACTATGGGCGGACAACATACATGTGGTGCACATGCATGCATGAGATGAGATATCAAAGCTGCATACAGAAGCATCCATCCATCCACTGGAGCCATATGAATATGTATTATATCAATCGGTCAGTCAATTGATTGTTCATCAAGTCTTTATCCACACAGCAAGTCATTTTCCTACAGAAAAAACCAATCTATGCAAGAAAGAAGAAATTGAAGGGCACTATGCAATTGCTAACCTGTTCACTTCTGCCTTCCAGGATGCTGCAGTGGTTTGGTTGCTGGAGTTCATGGAACGGTAGGTCCACGTGCTTTGCTGGTGATTAAACAAAATGTTGCGTCCCTCTCCACAGATTTTTTTTTTCGCCTGTCAGATTTCAGATTTGATGTCAGGTGCAACTAAAGAGGTATCAACTATCAAAAGCTGTAGAGATGTATATATCTCGGTGGTTCAACGTATGCCTTAGCAAGTTAGCATACAGATATACAATACACATGACAGTGCAGCAAGACTTGGATATGAAGGGAAAAAGAAACACGCATAATCGTGTACCTGCTGTAGCTGGATATATGGTTTCATCTTAGGGAAACATGAGAGCACTCTGATATTGTGGAACATGAGAGATCATAGTTCTTTACAGGTCACAACTCACAGCAGATACGATGATAGCATTGTTGCACCGTCTAAGAAGCCAAGGAGCATGTCAATACATGTCACTTGTCAGTAGAGGCTCAGCTGATGCACACACACCAACAGATGTACCGTTTCTCAGACAATTAAGGGAAGCCCAACCGATTCTTTAGTCCATCTGCATTTGTCATTACTACTGACTACAACAGATGGCCATACTCTATGGCAAGCTTCCAGAGTCTACCTATGTACAGCAAAATTGGAGCGTAGGTCAACTAGCGCAGTAGTACATTTTCTGTCCAATACATAGTGGTCATGATAATCGGTGAACTGGAAGGTTTCCTTTCACAGATGGGCTTCAGTGTTAGTGTTAGGTGTCATGAAGTCATCAGCATACATAAAGGCAACTGGTTTTCTCTCGCCGTCTTGACGAGAACCCATTCTGGAGTCCAAAATTGCTAACTGCGAAATAACCCAATTGGGGTTGTTCCTCCCATCAACCCACAATGCTTCGCCAGTGTGCTTATGCTTGAAGTCTGGATACCTCGGGTTCTTCTGTTCATACATGTACATCAATCAATGATAAATGTAGCAAAAGAGGGACATTGCAGTCATAAATCACGTATTCATTATTAAAACAAATCTCCAGTGCATCTTGAAAAAGACATGTATGAATCCCAAATTATTGACCAAACAAATAAATGCACAAATAAGAACTGCAATCAACTTCTATGATAAAGCTTTGTGGGAAAAAGATAGCATGGAATTTCACAATCTAATACGGCATGGTAACCTTTTGCATGTTATCATGAGACAGTCAAGAAAAGTAGTTTCATTTGGAGATGCTCCACTAACAAATCTGAACAGAGTAGTCCCTGTTCCTCCCATGGCAATATTTCATAAATGGAGAGTGAAAAGGCAAAAGAGCATTATTCCTGGATACCTGGACAGATATCTAATGCAAAACAATAGCCAACTGTAAGAATGAATTCAAATTGGTCAGCCGATTCAGAAAGCAAGAAAAAAAGAAAGAAAGCTGAACATACAACCCAGTTGAGGTCAGACTACCATACAGACATCAAAATCAAATTCAATAACAAAACATTAAGAGAAACACAAAAGGTGAAAACTCTGACAAACTAAATAAATGAAAAATAAGAATTGACAATTCACAGAAAACTCTTTTTCTATATCCTAATACAGAAAATTAAACTTCACAATTCACTATAGATTACTTATTTTAGAATTTCTGTGTTCCACTATTGCCCCAACCAAAAATGGTTGGCATGGTTGCACTGAGGTATCTAGCTATTAGTTAGCTATTAGTTTGCACTCGTTGTACCGCACAGCAAATAATACTCAGAAATTATTCTTATGCAACAAGGAGCATACTAAGTTTATGTACCGCACAGCAAATAATACTCAGAAATTATTCTTATGCAACAAGGAGCATACTAAGTTTATGACCTGAAGCAAACCCATGTATATGATAAGCAGATCTTCGAGTAACCTACAGCATATATTGATGACTTGATTGAACGGAAAGCCAGATAAGTCTTTCCGTAATACTGAACTTGTTTACAAATTCAAGATGGATGGTTCTGGTTTCTACAATTTCACAAGACACTAGAAATAACCCAAAAAACAATTGCATGACCGAAACAGCAATATGGCCACATCACAATGCTGACTAGGTTGCAACTTCTAAATTTTACTTTATCCTTCATGATTGCATTTGACCCCTTTGATGTTTCAATTTTACAATGTCAACCATGATCCTTCACAGTGTTTTAATCGTCTGAAAAGTTTTGGACTATTAGAAAGTGTTATCACAAATTTCAGTGCCTGGTAGGACATAACCCTCCAAAAAGGAGGTATATGGTTTACACAACAAATCAAGAACACAAGCAATTAGTTCATTTATCATGGAATGAAATGATAATGCATTTGACTGTCTAAATGAATAATAATAATAAGAAGAAGAATGTAACCTTATTTGTCCTGTTATCCCACCAATCAAGGGGATTAGCAAAGAAGGCTTGCCACAACTGTTCAGTTGAACGGGATGAGTTAACATGGTCCCTACTTTTACCATCAGTCGAGTCAGAGGTAGAACCAACATAATTTCCATGCTTTCCACCTTGGTTACACAGGCAAGAGTGAATTTCTCTTCTATACTTCTTAAATCATTAAAGTAGCAAACAGCTAGACAGCAGTGTGCCACACATACCATTGACATAATATCTCTGGAGAACTTAAATACAGACAAATAAGTAGGTTAACTTGTATTCACCACAATACAATTTGTTCTGGGTTTCAGTCTAAGCAAGAGCTCCACTCAATTCCACATTTCCATATTTAATGAAAAAGGATGTACAAAGTTACACATGATACCACATAGAAGACCCACAATGCAATAATGTTCCATTAAAAATAACAAGTAATTCTGCAATGTTTCACTTAAGTTAGGTTGTGTACTTGTGTGAGAACTATTGCTTATATGTGAGTTTTTTTTTTCTGAAACCTCCGCACACAATATTTGGGCAAAGCAAGTTTTATGCTATGCATTGGCACAATATATTATACAAGTTTATAACCTGAACTCCTGAAGAAATTCAGGGTGCAACAACCCTTTAATTATTTGGAAGAGTATCCAAAGACTAACCATTGCTAAGGCCTGCAACCTTCTATGCTATTTCTTTATTTTTCAGGGAAAATTGATAACATTAATTGAATATAGCCTTTCGGAACTGGTAGTCTTCAGCTACTTTACTGTTATCCATCACAAGAAATAAAAACCAGTAGTTATATAATGCAGATGATAGAACTGCCTCTGGCTAAATAACATCCATACCTAAGGTATCCTGACCTGCCTCTGGCTCATATAACTGCACTTGCTGGAAGGACTCAATGAAATTTAACTGTTGAACCACAACCTGTGAAGTATATGGTGGTTTTCATAGAAAGCATGGAAAAGAATTGAAATAACTCAGAAAAAATATTACCACTTTACCAGAGATACCTTGTAATAAACCTGCCGTTTCTCAGGACCCTCATCAACAGTATCCGACACGAGACGTCCAGAAACAAATATTCGGTCACCCTTCTTCACATGCTCAGATGCCACAACAGCTAGGTCATCCCAGAATGCTAGAGTTACCCTACAGCATCACTACAACCATTATGCACTCAAAAACAAATATATTGACAAGGAAACTTGTAATAATACTACCAGTATTTAAGATGTATGACTCTGAAATGATTGCTAAAGAACTAGTCTTACACTAGCCATCAACCCGTGCAACTGCATAGGCAAGAAATCAGAAAAACAGTTTGTTGTTACTTCTTTGTAAATTAAGCACAATATTATCTTCTTTTTAGAAATTTAATTCATAGAATCAATTTCATTTAATTTATAATTAGGTAGTTCAAACATTCTTTTGTGTTTTTATTTACCATATTTAAAAGTTAACTCGGAACTGAATTATTTAGGAATCAATTTGTTTTTATGTTCTTCACGAATGAATTACTATTTAGATTGTATTCTGGATATAGCTTTGAATTGGATCAATCATATACATAGTTATTTAATCTATATTGATTATTCATCACTTTTAAAATACTTTTCCAATTGGAATAACTCTTATTTTAATAGTTATATGTCTAATCTATTTGATTAGCCAGCTTAAAAGCAAGTTTGTATGAATTTACTTGCAACAAAGTTTACCTAATTTTTTTAGCATTGAATTTACGTAATTTGTAATTGTACCAGTCTCATTAGTGAATCTTTTACCTTGTCAGTTCAAGATTAACTTTAATTATCTAAAATAACATATTCCAATTCTATTTAAACTATCCATATGAATAATATATATGTTCTCTTCGAGGTTTAGATTATGAAACTTGAACCACAACTATAGTTTTATCGTTACAACATATGAGCAAATTGCTAGTTAAGTTATTTTAACTTCTGAAAATCTTATCTTGCAAAACGTAAGCATTATTCCTATTCCCTGGCATGCCAACATGGGTACTGTCTGCAATTACGGCTGGAGTCAGTTTGCACTACATCTTCTTTCCAATGTTAAAAAGCCAACAGTCGATACCAGACTTGAATACATAATTAGTTTCCGATCCATTGGGAGTCCGTTTGCAGCACTAACACTTTTTTTCAAATACTTATCTATTCTAATACCATCTATATATCTGATCTAATACCATCTATACCATCAACGATAGAGAAAACCAAAACGCGAGGCGCAGAGATGGAAGGAACCAAGGCGAAAGCCATGGCATCACGCGCGACGTAATTACCAAGTGGTCTCGGTGGCCGACTTCCAGACGGCGAGGCGGCCCCGAGCGACGGCGCCGCCGCTGGGCAGCTGCCGCAGCTCCACGTCGGTGCCCACCGTCCCGATGAGACGGACGGAGTTGCAAAGCTCCCTGCTCCACGGGACCTCCGTCGGCCGCGGCGTCGTCGCCGTCGCCGGCCGAGGGGCGGCGGCCTCGCGGTACTCCGCGGAGAACCGGGGGGGAACGCGGCCGCCGCGCGGAAGGGGCAGCGCCAGCGGCAGGCGGAGGCGGCGGCCGGAGCTCGGGTGCAAGGTAGGGTTTAGGGTTTTGAATGGGCCGACGGCGGCGGCGGCGGCGAGGAGAACCATGGTCAGATTTTTGCGGCGTTGGACTTCGAGAGTGAAGCGGATAGCACGCGAGTTTGTTTGTTTTTTTTCCTTAACCTCACACTGCTTTCTGCCAGTGGGCCCGCGAGTTCCTGCGGCGGTGGCTGACAAGTGGGACCCACTTAAAGGCATGATTTCGAATGAAATTTACTGAAATTCATCATCCCGGCTAGGCTTGCATTTCAACCCGATGGTAACTCGATAAGGCCCCTTTTGATTTGAAGGAGAAATTTAGGAATTTTGTGTTGAATTTTGGATGTTTTATCCGATGGAAGTTTTTGAAGAATTTTAACATCAAGCTCGTGGAAAACTTCCTTTCAGCTCATCTCTTTTATCGGATTTCTGTGTATTTTTGGGATCCAATCTAACGATTGTGCACATGTTTTTCAATTCTCTATTTTACCCACATTTATATCAAAATCGTGTGTTTTATGTTCCTACAATTTTCCAATACTACAATTCAAAGGGCCTTTTTCTGTTCCTACATTTTTTCCAATCCTACAATTCAAAGGGTCCTTAAAGATTGCAAAAACTCCTCCAAGCTCTTGGTATAAGTAGATTTTTTTACTTGTCTTCCTATGTAATAATCATGGAACAAGGCCCAGCAAACAAAAGCAACCCCTCAAATTAACCCTAAAATCAAAATCTTAATATTCAAGACCATCTCGGATTGTACAGCAATTCGCAGCTCAACCAAAACATGCACTAAACTCGGCACAAAAGAAACAAACCGACCTGAACTTCCTTCTATCAATCAGTAGCTTATCCTTCTGTAATGTGAGAAATTGCAGAAAACTCGTACCAAATGGATGTACACAATTAGCCTCATAAATAATCATCGTATTTTCAGACTGATCCATTTTTTACCTGGTACAAACAACATCGCTACATGGCCTGCAAGAACGTCACCAAAAAAACAGGGAGAAATGTGCCGCTACCTGAACGAACACATCATCCATACAATTGTACATACACAATTCTAACTCGCACACTGTCGATTGGTCCTCATGTACTCTCCTTGCTACTGGACGCCTCGAGCTCCTCCTTCTCCTCGCCGTCGTCACTAACTGCTGTCTGGGTTGGAGGCGGGGGCTGGTCGCCACCATCCTCAGGCTCTTTCTTCAGTTCTGTTTCAAACTCCTTAGCTGCCTGAGGGAATTTGTGCAAATGGGTCAGTCTGCCAGTTAGAAACTGGACATAGCATGACCTGCTTACAAAAGGGTGTGCAAGTAATGACATTGTAACTTGACAGAAAGTACAAAATTAGACTACTACTGGAACTCCTTGGAGCATGAGAAGGATCTTGAGGCCTTGAGCTACCAATGGCAAGTGATAGTGTGGCTTAATAGTCTTACACCAAGCTCTTAGACAGGTAACAAATTATCAATTGACCAGTAGTAAACTGGAATGGTGGAGGGCCTGGAGGCCATATATCTCAACACTAGTGATTTTCTATATCACTAAGGCTGCGTTCGTTTGTAACGGGGTAAGTTAACTTACCTCGGCACGGAAAACATAGTAATATATTAATACATGATTAATTAATTATTAATTATTAAAAAATATAAAATAAATTAATATGATTTTTTAAAACAACTTTCCTATAGAAAATTTTTGCAAAAAATACACCGTTTAGCAGTTCGGAAAGCGTGCGCGCGGAAAACGAGGGGGTAAGTTAACTTACCTTAGGGGGACGAACGCGGCCTAAGGATGATTGGAGATATTCTAATTGTTCAAGTGGTAACGTTCACCAAATGTTCCCTGAACGCAGCCTTACATGTTTCATTTACTAACATTCTGTTTCTGAATGTCATTGCAAAAACAGATCTAAAGATCTAAGCATATAGACAGTATTGGTCAAATGAATATGTTGACTACTCGGACTAAGTCACACTCTCCTCTACTTTGTAGGGATCAGAACAAAGTGGTATAGAAGATAATCAATACACGAGATAGCATGTCAGGTAATTTCGAACTATGTAGCAGGTAGCAAGTTTCTTGCAACAAGATATGCCTAATTTCAGCAACAAACAGAACAAAGTATATTTCGAAATCATTAAATCCATGATCATCCATTTGAAAACAACTGCGTCACAATGAAACAGCTTAGATAAATGCACAATAACAGTTTACTACAGGTCAAAACAGTTGCATCACAATGAAACAGCTTAAAACAAAATTATCTTATAACCCACATTTCTAACTCAGTTCTGGTTCAGATGAATATCAAATAAAAATGTTACATAATTAGTAAAAGAAAAAGAACCTATGGTACATAAACAACCCTAACAATCCAAGATTATCCTCAAAATATACAAAAACGTTTTATCACAAATCTTTGAACTGGCGTATTAATCTTCTTGCTAGAGATATCAACGTAGAGTGCACTGAAAAAATGACCTAAAACCTCACGATATACTCAAGCGGCAGAGTGGTAATGTTCTATAACCGCAAGAATCGTCTCAAAATCATCATAAATGTATTATCAATAATTCGCGATCCTAGCACAACAACTTAGCACTAACACAAATGAAGTGACCTTGACCTCACTGTGTCAAGCAATTGGGGGCAATTAACTGGTAAATTTCCCAATTTCCAAAGTGCTAAGCAACAGTAATATAGCAGTAGTAGTATGCATTAGTATCATTCACAACCGACTGATGGGATCATTTCTTCGGCCGTGCGCACCTGCTGGAAGCTCTTGACGGTCTTCCCGATGCTCCGGCCGATCTCGGGCAGCTGCTTGGGCCCGAACACCAGCGCGGCGACGCCCGCGATGACGACCAGCTCCGGCACGCCGAGCCCGAACAGGCACTTGCACCCCATCGCGCCTCCCCCGCGGGGCCGCGCACCAGCCCTCGGCCGCGCGGCCACCGCGAAACCCTGCCCGACGAACGGGGACGCCCCCGACGACATCCCCGCCGCCGCGGCGTGGGCCCGGCTCGGCGCCGTCCTCCTCCCCGCCGACGCGGACGGCGGGCGCGCGAGCGCGTAGGGGGAGGAGGAGGAGGGGGACGGGTAGGTCGCGACCGGAGATACCCCCATGGCGGTGGTGGTGGCTGCTGCTTGCTGCGGAGGCGGGGCGCCGGAGTGGGAGAAGATTTTGCAGCGAAGCCGCCGCGGATATTTTTTTTCTCTTCCACGGGATAGAGTATCGTCGTTTTGTGACACGTGTCTGATCTCTCTCTCTCTCTCTCTCTCTCGCTCGCTGCATGTATATGGGCCGTGGCTGATCCACTCTGCATGCAAATGGGCTCCGGCCCATAATTTACTGTGCCAAACTGGATTTTGGGATAACGTGGGCTTCAGTGCTTCACTCTTTTAAAGCTAAACCGTATTTGAACAGACGACGTTTTATTAAAATAATTTGTATAATTATTAGTATTTTATTATGATTATAATTATTTACCAAATTTATTTTAATTATAACTTAAATTTTATATATTTATATTTTTTTAAAAAAATAAGACGAATAGTCAAATGTATGACAAAAAGTCAATTATGTTATTATACTCCCTCCGAGGAAATTCCCATGAAAAAGGATCCTCTATGAAGCTTACATATAAAAGAAAATGCAATATGCGGAGTTGGAGCCCAGTCAAATACTCAAGTGCAATAATTTTTACAAGTGCTAGTGTGCTACCTCTCATAGTACCATGTATGGTTAGATGATACACTAAGGTGAAAAATAGAGAGAGAGAGAGAGAGCATAATCCATCTCTCATAGAAGAGGTAATCTCTAGTTTACATGAGTTTTAAAAGAAGTGCAAAGTAAGTAGTGTGAGAGCAAACGAATTAAAACAATATTGTATATTATTGAGGTAATATGGTATATGTTTACCTCTTAATCGATGAGTACATGTGGATAAAACTAGAGGCAAAAACCATCTCTTTTACCCCTTTTAACTTTTTTATGTTTCACGCCATCCAATTTTAGGCATATGTTTGGTTATTTGTCACTCACTTTTTATCCAAATATATAGAAATATAAGTTATGCTTAAATTTTATTCAATGCTAAAACCAGTCTAACAAATAAGAGATAACTATTTTTTTAAAAAAAATAAGATGAGCGGTCAAACATAGGTTAAATATCAACTACGTCAACTACCTTGCTCTTAGATGATGTGTCAGTACAGTTATAAATTACAGCGTTATGCTGTGGAATCTAGTCGATCTGAAGAATCTTGGCTAGTATTAGAAAATGCTTCCAAGTGAATCTTCAGTCCGAAAATGGCGGTAGAGATAAACAAGTGCATTTGAGAAGCCACGGCAACTCTAAAAGTAACCTTGATAAGTCCAAGCAACCATGGCTTATCAGTAATCAGATGCCATTATATACAGGGTGTGCTTGCTTTCAGACAAGGGATACCAAAAATCTCTACAACTGTTCCACTCTGATTGTGACCACCTTGCTCTTGCACCTTTTGTGGTCACTCACTGCTCACCATGACCATGGGTGAATCTTGATGTTAGGTATTCTCTTCCTCTTTACAGAATCACAGTGTTGGATGCAAGAAACTGAATACTACAAGAAGGTAGTATTACAGGGACACTGCAGATGTGATAAGTAATGTTCTTGTCACAAAGATGTGCCAGGAATATTCTTCTGATCAAATCGAAATCATTTCCTCGTGCTTAATTATGGGGTTATCTCCTTACTACAGAGCTTATCGTCATCATTATCATCATCACAATTGCTTCTTTTCTCTCCTCTCTTACTGATTGAGGTCCATTAGTTTGTTTGAACTTATTATAACCTCTCATCAAAAGTGGTAGGAGATAATTAAGCACTACTCAAAGTAGTGGCACAGAATTTCTTTCAAAAAAAATCAAATGGAAGGGGGGAGAATTAATGAGTCCCATAGAAAAAAAATGACACTTTGTTTTTGTGTGTGATTCTCATTTGCAATATATGTCAGTTCAAATTTTGCCGATGCATAAAAACCAAACACAAATTTTTGCCTTCTTTTCCTGCAAACATGTTGCTCCGGTTTTGCTGCATCTTTTTTTCTTCCCTTCTGACGGCCTAACCAGCAAATTCAGTCAAATACATGCTCCTTTTCATCACTTTACAGCTCAGTTAAGTGAGGTTAGCATAGGAAGCTTGTAGCTAACAGCTAGCTTGATCATGCTTAAGACTTTAGAAAAATTTAGCTACGATGGACTGTCCATACAAGTTACTACTACTACTCCTTTGTTTGTCAGTAAGCTGCTGGACTGTTCCTGACTTCCCTGGTCGATGTCCATGCATGTCAATATCACTACTACTATACTTTTTTCGTTCTCTGGATCTTACACCAATAATTAGGGAGAATTGTAACAAAAAAGGGTCCAAATTGAGTGCATGCTCGTTCCAATTGATCAACCCAGAGTTGTGATCAAATTGAACAGTCACTGTTAAAACCAAAGTTGCTGGCATCTTGGTTCCAGTTGATCAATGCAGAGCTGTGAACCGTTCTACGAACCATCTGAGAGTTGGTTGACACACAGTTTAATTTGTCTCCATTTCCGTTTCTCATTTGCATTTCTCTCATCTTTGAAGAGAAGGCAATCCCTTGTTGGAATCGGTTGCTTCTCTTATTGATCGTGACTTCCACTTTACCGATATGTTAACTCCGTCTGTCCACCAACCTTTGGTGGTGTCATGACGCATTAAAAAGCAGTAACCTTATTTATAACTTTCCCAAACTTTAGCTAATTAATTTGATGTGGCATATTCTTCAGGCAAGCATATGTATGCATACAAATATACATGTGCGTGAACTATACTTACTAGCGCCTTAATTGTTGCCTTGTTGGGTGGATGAAAATGATTCTGGCCATGGACAATGATCTGGTGCCCACTGATGGACAAGCACAAAGGAACTTAAAAATGGAAAGCAGCTAAGATAAAAATAAATAAATATTTTGGAATAAACATCGGTGAAACAGGAGGTTTAAGAGCATCTTCAAGGGTAGTGCCAAGCATAGACTATTGTCTGATCCACATCAGCAATAAGCATCTATTTTAGAGCAATTTTACAGTTCTTGAAAAGGTATCGGGAGGTACCAAAATTTTATATTAAAATTTGGTACATAGAGATGCCAAATTTTAGTATAAAAGAAGAGGTACCAAATTTTAGTATAAAATTTTGATACCTCTCGTTAAAAATAAAATTGCTCTCTATTTTATAATGGTATGTATAAAGGTAAAGTTAGATATGATTTCTTAATTAATATAGTAAACTATTTTTTATTACACTACTTTCTTTTTTATCTACTCTCATATAACCATTTTTTAATAAATACTAAGAGTTAACTCTAAGCCGTTGTCATGTATAACAATGATTTTTCTCTCTCATTCTCTCTTTTCTACATATCACCAAATTTGCTTGCGTAGCCGGGAAAAGTGTCAGCCAATAATCATCTTTTTACGTACTAAGTCATTGTGTTCACTTTGCAATCCTTGGAAAGCAAATTAAACTCTTGATTATGGTATTAATACATAGTAATACCCATCTATATTACTATATATGCATGGTGAAACATTAAATAACTCTATATATAGCTCTCATACTAATCAAATTAAGGAGCCAACAGTCTCCATATTGGAATGGAGAAAACTGTTGTCTACGTGGGATTCCGTGGTAACAGTTGCAATTGGGTGATTTTTCTTCAGGTTAAGTAGCTATCAAGGAAAAAGATGACAATCCAGGCAGAATGCAGAGTGGAGCTGAGCATGGAGCGAGATCTGTTTGACTTGGACACTGCTTTAATTAAAATTAGAGAAGTTTTAAATTTTTGAGAAAGTAACGATCCATATGTGCTCAAATTTATATTATAAATGTTGATACCATGATATGCACAATCCAAGTTAGATATGTACCAAATTTTGCACTAGGAAATGTAGTAACTCCTTGTTCTGTGATGGGCATAAAGAAATTGTCTTAGTAATAATTAACCACCAAACCAATAGAACAAAGGTTAGCTCTGCAATTAGTGCAAAAGCAAGGATTGTAGGTTCGCTACTGTCCGGCTCTTGACCGAAACCATACCTCGGAACTATAGTCGTCTACTGCTATTGAATCCGAAAAGAGAGGAACCTACAATATTTCTTTCAATTTGTGGTGATAGCATTATTGGCTAAAAGCGTTGGAAATCATATTTACTACTCTCTCCGATCCGTTTCATATTGTTAGATATTTTGGTTATGCTTAAGTTTATCTACTGATTAATATATATTATTTATATATATATATATCTAGATTCATTAGTACTCATATGAATATAAGCAATATTAGAAAGTCTTATATTATTAATTGGAGGTAGTACGTCGTATTGGCCAATCAGTGTAGATTTTGGTACCATCCTGAAGTTAATGACCTTTCTTTGCTTATTGGCCAATATAAGGAAAATTGTGATTTACAAACAGTATAACCTGTAAATCCTACATATTGCTGTTTTAGATGGCCTATCCTACATACTTTTGGTACCAAACCAGCAACATATAACGGCCTATGTAGTAATTATTACTGCCTTTCTGAACCTGTGAACTGTGTAAAAAACCTAGATCATTTGTGTACCCATTAGCACAATCTGATCGAGCTAAATGAACTTACCAAACATGTAATATCGATGAGCAAAACTGAAATTTAGTTGAACTGGAATGAGAGAGTGATCGAGCACTCATCATTAAGGCCAAGATATTAAGACTAAATTCAGGCCTTCACAAAATGATGTAGATTCATTTCTACCACCAATTTAATCACAAACATCGTAATTAGATTGAGCTAACAATCTAATCAATGTCCAACACAAACAATTAATTAATACCACAGAATCCCTACTAATATACATACAAAGTTTGTGGCTAAAGTCCATTGATTTGTCCTACAAAAGAATCCCTTGATCCTTGACGTCTTTGCCGTCGCAGCCATGCCATGCCATGACCATGTCGTCGCCGAGCTCCGTCCTGAGCTCCTCCCACCCGAACTCCTCGTCGCCGTCGCCGCCTTCGAGCTTCAGCTCGATGAGCATCATCGACGGCGACACCTCCGACATCTCCATGGACATGGCCACGAGCCCCGAGAGGCCGCCTAGGGGCAGGCGATCGACCCCCTTCTTGCCCACCATGAAGTAGCCGAGCTTGGGGCCGGCCTGGCCCAGCCGCTCCACCGTCTGCTCCGGCGACGCCGTCGTCATGAACCGCTTCTCCCGGCGGCGCTTGCTGTCACCGAACAGACCGGACAGGTCGAGCCCGGGGGACATGGATATGATGTCGAACGCGTTCAGCGCCGGCGGGGCGTGGAACGCGAGCTCCCGCTCCGGCTGGCCGGCGAGGAGGCTGCCGAGCTGCGAGTCGAGGCTGAGCGACCGCTTGAACCACGGGTGGCTCGCGAGCTCGGCCACGGCGAGGCGGGTGGCCGGGTTGGGGTCGAGCAGGCGGGCCACGAGGCGGCGCGCCGGCTGCGAGACCCACCGCGGCAGCGCGTACTCGCGGCGGTGCGCCTTCCGGCACATGTCGACGATGTTCGAGTCGTCGAACGGCAGGTGGCCGGCGAGGAGGACGAAGAGGATGACGCCGCAGGACCAGGCGTCGGCCTTGGCGCCGTCGTAGGCCTTGCGCCGGAGCACCTCGGGCGCGGCGAAGGCCGGCGTGCCGCAGGCCGTGTGCAGGCGGCCGTCGTCGCGGAGCGAGTCCGGGAGCGCGGCGAGGCCGAAGTCGGAGACCTTGAGGTTCCCGTCGGCGTCGAGCAGCACGTTCTGCGGCTTGACGTCGCGGTGGGACACGCCGCGCGCGTGGCAGTAGATGAGCGCGGAGGCGAGCTGGAGGAACACCCGGCGCGCGGCGTGCTCGGGGAGGCGGCGCGACGGGAGGGAGGCGAGCCTGGAGAGGAGGTCCCCACCCGGGGCGAGCTCCATGACGAGGTACACCTTGGAGCGCGTGGCGAGCACCTCGTGGAGCCTCAGCACGTTCGGGTGGCGGAGGCGGCGCATGGCGGCGACCTCGCGGAGCACGCGCGTGGCCATGCCGGCGCCGGCGGCGGCGAGCCCCGGCTTGTCGAGCACCTTGACGGCCACGTGCTCGCCGCCGGCGAGGGAGCGGGCGTGGTACACCTTGGCGAAGGTGCCGCGGCCGAGGAGGCGGCCGAGCTCGTACTTGCCGAGGAGCGGGGAGCCGTTCTTGGTGGCGGCCATAGCGATGGCGCGCGACACCAAAGCAAGCTGCAGGTTACACAGAGAGAGAGAGAGAGGGCTCTTTTCTTTGGCAGCAGCTAGCTGCTTGCTTATGGTGGGTGTTGGTTGTAGTGTGGTTTAGACGGGGTTGATATATAAGCACTTGAGTTTATTTACCACTGTTTAGGGCATGTCGTATTGTCCTTGGGCATGAAACTTCTTCCTCCTCCCTCCATCTCATAATAAATTTAATTTTCGATTTCTATATTAAACGTGTAATCATTTATCTTATTTAAAAAAATTTATAATTTTTTTTAAAAAATAGTCATGCATAAAGTATTATTCATATTTTATCATATATTAACAATAAAAATATTAATCGCAGAAAAATTTCAAATAATACGAAGAGTCAAAACATTGTATCTAAAAACTAAAAAATAAACTTATTTTGGAACCAAATCAGTTGTAGTTTTTAATAAGATAAATGGTTAAACGTAGATATGCCGTCGTATAAAGAAAACATAGAGAGAATACTTCCTTTATAGCCGTAGGTCAAGATTCATGTACAAAAGTGTTTATGTTGTGACCGAAGAAATAATTAGTTTTGTTTTTTGATTATGTGTTATACTTCCTTCGAATTAAATGCAACATTGTTTACATCTCTCGAAATATTTAGTTTGAAAACATAAAAGTTATATATGTAATTCATATTTGTAAGTACTTTTGTACTATTATTACTTTTTGTTATATATTGCCATTTGGGAAATTCGTCCAGCCATTATGGTCCTTTAATGTTCTTTCTGTTAGCAAGAAGACACTACCTTAATAATTAGGAAATGACATACCTAACGCATGGTTGATACACCCTGAATAATTATGTTGGTCACAATATATCCCAATATTGACCTACTATCAATAATATTGAATTATAAACAGAGATTCACCAAAACGATGATCATTCTTTATTTTTCTTGAGGTTGTATAAATTAATAAAGATTCCCTATACATGTTCGAAGATGCATAATTTATTATTTTTAGAGTACGCATACCAACATTTGACTTTTCTAGATAATGATAAATCAACAAATCATTGAATTCCAAACATATAACAAGAACCGCTAAAACAAAACATGGCCCTTTTTAATATGACGCATAGTTGTCCGACATGTTTGAGAAACATTAACTAGGTAATAGAATTTTCCTACACATGCTCGATGAGTCACAATTAATTCCTTTGGACGATGCATACCAACATTTTGACTTTTCCAAATAAATCATTGGAATCCAAAAAAGGAAATGGGAATCGGTAAAAACAAAACAGTCATTTTTAATAGAATGATGCGTAGTGGTCCAACGTATTTGAGAGAAAAAATTATAATTAGGAAACATCATTTCCTACACATGATAAATGGCAAACAATTAATTCTTTGAGATAACACATACCAGCAATTTGACTTTCCTCTAGAACGATAAATCACTGAATTAATTCCAACAAACGCAAGGAGAGATTTGCTAAAACTTGTTTGGGTGTTTCATGGAAAAAAATAACGGCATATTTGCTACCGAAAATAATTTATAAATAAATAATTTATATACATATTATTAGTAATCTAAAAGTCAAAGTTAGAAAATAAACTTCGGTAAAAAAATCCAAAATCAACTCTAAATTTAAGCTTAAAAATTTAAAATTTGCTTATAAACATAAGCGTAAGAAAGAAAAGGGTGTAACGGAAACGACATGTTGCTAGTTGTTGCATGAACTATTTGAGCCTAAAAAAGGAAAGAAAAGGAGGTAGAGTAGAGCCTTTCATTTTCTATTTTCCATGAGATCAACCGGCCGGCGGTGTAATTAGAAAATCATTAAAGATGGTAAATAAATTAAGCAGCAAAATGGAGATATTTTTCTGTTTGTTGATGTCCGGAGATATTTTTGGAGAGGCGAAGAAATTAAGCAGCGAAATGGAGGCGAGGAGGGGTTGGATGCTGCAGGGATCACATACCGGTCCCAGGTGTACGCGGAGAGCTGAGGAAAAAGCCATCGGAATGGACGAATCGGGGCAAAAATATCAGAAGGAACTGTGCCAGTGCTAGCTAGGCTTAAGCTAGCTGCAGCACGTAGCAACCACCGGCTCATTTTTTGTTATGTTTATAAGTTAAAATTTTTAATTTATTGTTAAATTTTGTATTTCTTTATCATAATTTATTTTTCAGTATTTATGTTTAAGTCACCAATATGTATATAAAACTATTATTTATAAATTATATTTTTATTTGTAAATATCTTGTTTCGCTTTCTCCATAAGCTAAAAGCTGACCAGCCAAGCCTTTTTCGTTGTTTCTTCTTCCTCTCAGCTGTGAAACGTACAGCGACAGCGAAAGCAATTGCTAGGTAGCAGCAGTAGCTGGGATCTATACATACGGACCAGCGAGTCCAGCTGCCTCGCTCTAGCTACGGCTTCCACGAACGATCGTCATCTGATGAGATTCATATCCACGGGCACGTCCACACCGTGTGTGTTCCCGTCAACGGCGGCAACAGGAAATAGCTAGCTCATCATCAGCTAGACATATTAATATATAATTAATTAATTAATATCTATAAAAACTAAAAAAAGGTCGATACGATTTTTAAAATCAACCTTTATATATATATATATATATAAACACCGCAGTTCACGAAGCGGGCGTGCGGAAAATGAGAGAATCTGGATTAGATAACTTAGAGGAAAAACAAAGTTGACAGTACATAATCTAGCTTAATATGCTATACCCTGCAATAGTAGTGTTGTTTGGCGAGCTAAGGCTGCGGTCTCTGCATCAAGCATCTCTTGCTGGAAGATTATAATGCTCCTTATTTTTAATCAATAAACTCTCTTGCTCTAGCTGGCAAAGAAAAAAAAAGGAAAAACAATTAACAATGTTTTGGACATCGCACGCTCTCTAACGCGCACCTTTGACCTTATTTTATAATTATCGATTAAGTCATATGGTTGATTCGACATGCATAAATGGTATATATCGTGCAATTAAATCGTACACAATTGTACGTTTCTGAAATTCTCTATTCATAATAATGTGATTGGTTCAGTCAATAATTTGTTAAACTAATGTTGGCCCACTTAGGTCGATCCTGCCTGGATTTCGGACATTAATTAATGACATTATGCGTTGTGCTTCTCAAAGCAAACAGAGCAATGCCCAGGAGCAGTTTAGGACATGTTTAGTTCAATGCCATACTTTGCAACACCAAACATTAGGTATTATTTCAAGGAACCCTCCAATAATCGAGAGTTGTCTGTTGCTTTCCATCAAATTGATCTGATTTTATTTTAATACATCCGTACTATATGTGTGGTAGAAATTTTATAGTGATAAAATTGAGACTAAAATATATAACCATGTGATAAATTTATGTGTCATATATCATGTTAAAACAGATAAATTGATAAATATATCTTACCACTATTTTAAATAAAACATTTGATATACTTATAGAAATATATAAGTTAAATTTACGTTATGCTGCTACCACCACTGCTAGTAGAAGATAACATAGTCATGTCGAACATTAGACAGGTCATAGTTGTTTGGTTCACTCTATAATTGTGGTTTGGCACACTTTACCCCCACATGTCATACACCGTTTTTTTTTCCAAAACATGCCACAAGTCACTATGTCAATGTTTGGCAAAGGAGTGTGGTAAAATATAGATGTCACCCAAACATGCCCTTAATTTTTCCGTTTAGAGAACTAGAGGTTAATACACACAACAACAGTACTACAATGATATATGCCATAAATTTGAAATCTTCCCTTAGCTAAGTTTGAAACTGCATAAATCTTTCGTGCTATATATCCAATCTTGTGCCTTTTTTCCCCCTGCTCCATGTATGCGTTGCACATGATTATTTGACTTAATTTCTCAAACTACTGTACCTAGTAGTACACCAATCAATTAACAAGGGGTAGTACGTACCTACGTACGAACTCATCGCCAGGCCGTGCTACACATGATATAATATAGTTCAACAATCAACATTACCAATTAGTGGTGGTAGGAAGAACGACGAGTACAAGAACAGTAGCTAGGAATTAATGTGATTATATTTGACGCATCAAAAACCAAGATTGACACGTCCTTCTCCAGAGGCTGTTCATATAAACGATCAGTAGCTAGTGTTAGTGCGTGTGTGTACCGTGCAGCTTAATTTGTTGCTTGCGAGTGAGGTCGTCCGCTGCGTCATCACCCATCGGTTAGTTAGTGGCAGCTGTGCTTTCCTTTTTTTTCTGCCATGTTAATTTCGTGCTAGCTTTAGGCGTGGTTTAGTTCCCGAAAAATTTTTCTCAAAAACATCACATCGAATTTTTATGCATCTAAATAGAGCATTAAATATATATATATATATTAAAACTACAGTTATGTGGAAAATCGTGAAACGAATCTTTTGAGCCTAATTAGTACATGATTAGTCATAAAGTGATACATCAACTAACATGGGCTAATGGCGGAGTAATTAGACTCAAAAGATTCGTCTCACGGTTTCCAGGTGGAATCTAAAATTTATTTTATAATTAGACTATGTTTAACACTTTAAATATATGATCGTACGCGTTGACATGACCTTCCTTCCAAGAATTTCTGGGAACTAAACATGGCCTTATTTAACTGTGAACTGTGTCACGCGTACATCAATTTGATGTGCTCGAAATCGACGTTTGATTACCAAGGAACGAATTACATTATTGCATATGTCGTACAGTACTAGTGATGAAAGGGAGAGATTTTTAGATTGTGCTTAAACTTAGTTATTTACTAATTTTGAACTTTTAAATTGTTCAAGCATAGTGCTACTACACATCATTGCTTTGTTGAAATCTAAATGTGGATGGATAATGAGAAGTGGATTAAATTTCTTGATATTTATAGCTCTAGTTGATTTGTCCCTGAACAAAATTACATATACAGCCTTTGGCGTGAGCTCAGGCTGTAAAAATAAGATTTTCTACATCATTTTTAGCCCGCCGTAAGTAATTTTACTTTACTGTTGTTCAAAGTTGAATGTTCTTCCTAAAAGTCAAAGAAAAAGGTGAAATATGCTCTCTTTTTAGTCCTCCATGTCTTTTATTTCAAACAACTAAAATAGGTAATCTAATATGGATCACTTCTGTTATGTACTAGAGTTTCACTTCGGGCTACTCTTTACCTAACATTAATGTTTCGGACTAGACAATTTAATATTATTACACTTTGATGCACGGCAGTTCTCTTATTCTCTTATGCATACACGTCCTACTTCTTCTGCTGCATATGGCTGGGAGATTTCAGTGTGTAGGAGTCGGTGTGTTCAAGAGTCGAGACTAGGTTTGTAAAGCCGACTGTAGGAATGCCGCAGTGACCACGATATCATCAGAAAAACCGTTAAAAAACCGTGCTACGTGTGACCATAGTTTTAAAGGTCTCTGTAAAAACATAAACTTTAGTCGATACTATTGATGTGTTAGAAAGGAGAGTTCTGGTGATCTTTATCAAAAATAAAGTTACCTACTTATTGACACTGAAAATAACAACAACGTGTTACGCATAAAGACATGGGAGTTACTCTAAGACTACTCCAGTGCAGGACCTAATTTTTAGATTTGCTGAGCGTGCCAGTTAGTTTGATCATGTAACTGACAAGATATAACATAAAAAAGGTTAAACCCAAAATCGCTATTGGCCGGATAGCCGATACCGTTTCAAGACCCTAGCCGATGAGCTAGACGATCGGTTTTACAGGAATTTCGTGATGGTGAACAGAAATATGCCCGATCGACTAAATCGAGAATAAGATAATCACCGGATAGCTCAATCAACCAATTAATCTTAAAAGATCAGACCTAACCAACATAATTTTAAGATTAACAAGCCGATCGGACCGATCTGGTGCTTATTGCACGTACAGTCAGTAGCCGATAGGAAGTTAAACATAGAATTCAAGATAGATTGGACTGATATGGCAATCACTAGTACAGAACAATAATAACCAAGCATATACACACTCATGCTAGACCTAGAAGATCGGACCTAACCAAGACAGTTCAAGTTTAAACGTGATCATGCATAAAATCAGTAAAGCATTGCAATATACGAGTAATTGAACATCGAACCAACGTAATCCGTCAATCTACTTATTAATCTTAGCCGATCGGACGAGTTCCAATAACCAGATCGAACTAAACGTATATAGATTGGACCTAACCGTGACAATATACAATCGAGTACGATATAACTATAGGAAACATGAAGATCGATAAGTTTACTAAACAAACTAGTGAATTACTTAGGATAATGATGGCTAGAACTCCAGTGATAAGCCCTCACGAGCACTCGATTCAAAATGACAACACAAACCCAGTCGACTAGATTGATCAGACCAAACCGAGACAGAATCAAGTCGAAAAGATTCGTGTTGACAATTTGAATAAAACAACTCGCGAGGACTTGATCGGGAACCTACCACTACTTCAAGCTACGAGTAGATCAAAATAGCAATAAGAACTCAAATAAACCGTTGACCAGCTAGACAGGAGATCGAACTTAACCGAGACAGTCCTGTTCTAGCCGATCGACGGGTTTAACGAACTTGAATTTACATTGCGAAGCTGATAAACTTCGCCCAAAGAGCTCAAGCAGTCGAGAAGGTTGGCGATGCGCCGATGTTGAGTAATTGATCTGACTGATGTCTTTTACAAAGCTACGGAATCACCTATTTATATCCGGGATTTAACTAATCTAACCGGATAAAGGATCCGTATTAGCAACTAACCTATTATATTCGGACTCTAATTAGATATATTATCCTAAAAACACTCTAAGATAAAAGCTAAGACTCTTGATTAACACTGAGTCTTTTCAGGCCCAATCAGACTCTAGTCCTTGTCCGATTCAAACTCTATCTAGTCCTTGTCCGATTCAAACTCTATCGGCTGAATTCGTATTGTTTCCAATCTTTTCCTCCAGCCGATTCACTTTCGCTTTTCCGATTCGGTCTTTAATCATGTAATAATTCATAATGGCAATTTACCAAAATCTGACGCTACCACTACTCCAAAATGAAAAAAAAATTATATGTATCTGAAATTATTTGTTTGCACGTGGATAAGTGACAAACACCATTTAAATCTAGAAAACACCACGGCAAAGCATGTAGTACCTGGTAACAAAATATAAACTATCGAAAATCACACGTAGGTACCTATTAATCACTTGCACTGACGGTACATTTACAATTTGATAACTTCTATGCGTTTCTGCAAAATTCTCTTTTTACCCTTGGTACCTAAATAATGATATTGATATTTAAGTACCTTTTATTCGAGATCGTCAAATTTTTACCCCATTTGGATGCAAGCACCAAAAGAAAAACTCACATGGAGGGTGTAAATCGGGGGAATTAATTAATTAAGCTAGCTGCCGATGATGGTTGGATCAAGAAAAGAAAGCGGCACGTGTGTGTCTCGAGGAAAGAAAGCTAGAGCACGTGCGCATGGAGTCGTCGGGTTTTCGCTTTTAATGTTGTGCAGGCAGCGAATATGCAGCTGCATGCTGACTTAATTTGACCAAGACAACGTACTAATTAATTGATGTTTATACGTGTTGTGTATCTAGTACTACTACCTACGTCTCATACAACTACCTACATCTTAATTTAACTAATTTTTGTTTTTAATGTTTAACCGTTCTTCTTATTTAAAAAAATTATAAAAAAATTAAAAAATAATCACACATAAAATATTATTTATGTTTTATTATCTGATAAAAATAAAAATAATAACCACAAAATTTTTTGAAATAAAACGAACAGTGGACGTTGAATATAAACAGTGTAAAAGTATAACAAAAATACTACGATTGATTACGTCGGTGACTGCCTATTCCGTGTTTGGTACAAATCCTCTGCTCTCAGTCACTTTTAGTTAGTTCAAGTCATATTTTTATTTTATGCCAAAATTAAAACTAATTTTAAGTATGAAAATTCAAATCTTACTTTATAAGCATAAACGCGCATTAGAAAACAAATTAGGATATAAAACTGCATCGGGATTATGCATGGTAAAACAATAACTTTATTATTATTCTCTCCTTTAATTGTTCTCACCACCTGCTCAAGCACAATAGAGTATCTGTGTACCCTCGTCCCTACTCGATGCATACAGCAATCGGACATGTCAGCTTCCTGGCTGGATGGCCAAGAGTGACACCATCCATTGTCTTCTAACTAATCTCATTTCCATAACTCTTGTCTCCAATACTGATCCACCATCAGCCTTCATCCCCATAGCTGTGGTGGCATTGTCGCCACTACGTATCTCAGCTGGCTACCAATGTCTACTGCTTACATTCATCTCTCTAAGTCCTGGGTCTCCACCTTGACCTTAACCCCGAACCCTACCTGGATGAGGTGGTTGCCTCTTCGCTAGAGTATCCACTACAATACATCTAAAGAAGAAAGAGGTGTGTGATGGGCTTACTCACCCCAAATCACGCCCTACAAATGATGGCGAATGGGTTATAAGGCTCGTGCGCACGTTGGCTGGATCGCAAAACTAACTTGCCCTTGACTCTCTGGCGCTACAAGAAAGATAATGAGGTCTTCAGCAATTCATGCTTGGTCTCTTGCCCTAACATCCTCCTCATTCTCACTGAAACCCTGAATCTATGAATCCTAAGTCTAGCGCCATTGAGATATCAAAGGATGATCTCCACATGCACGGTGATCCCCATCACCAGTGATTTGTTGTTGTGGTTTCACATGGAGGAGGTGGAGACTAGATGCATCACCATCTACACTGCATCCTAAAGTCACCTATGAATCATTGTTTTAGCTCTTCTCATGCTTCCCAAGAAGAAGAAGAAGAAGAGATGACAGTACTTGTGGCTTCAAAGAATCCAACCAGTGTGTCATCAGTTATGCATAAGTTCCTTTAGGTGATCATGTATAGACCAACATCATGATATTATTAAACAAATAAATTTCACAAAAACCTCATATCCGTCGAGATATCAGTGCCAATCACCCTAAACAGGACATTGCATACCAAAACAAAGTTGATCCGGCATCGATGAAACCTCATCAGTGTCGGTTAATGCAATTACCCGGCATGGTTAAGGAATACCTATATCTATGCCAGTTATAGATGTAACCCGGTACTGATGAATACTCTATCAGTGTTGGGCTTGTCTAGTCTTCCAAAAAAAGAACGGGAACATATTTATGTGATATCCAACCCGAAACTTATTAGTACACTATATACACCCCTACCCCTGTACTATACGAGCATATATACAAGAAGGGAGGAGTCCTCTGCTCCCTGCTAGCTCGGGAGGGGAGGCACATTTTTGTGATTTTTTCTAGGTATTCAAGATTTAATCCTTATAGATTACTAATGTATTATGAGAGTAGTTGTAACGACAAATCCTCGATAGCTTTAATGTGACTATTTAATTTCTACTTCCACGTTTTCGTTTTCAATTTTTTTATTTGGGTGTTCATGTATGAAGTAATTAATTTTGGTAAAGTGCTTATATTTATTTACCCATTATATGAATAATTAATCTTTTTTAAAGAGCCTATATTGATCTGCCCATAATTATGAAAATTTAATTTTTTTTGTCGACGGATATCAGTGCCGGTTCTTAAGGCTCGTAAGCATGCATGCATCTATCTAGCTACCAGTGCCATCAGTTTATTACCTGCTGATGTGGGCAGCAATTAACCTAAATATATATATCTCTAGCTGCGAAAGCATGCATGCCCGTTGGCTTCTTCAACTTGATTAATAATTGGCTTGGCATTGAAGTACTTAATTTCTACTAGCTTTACATTAAATTATTGACTTATTATTTGGCACATCACAATCAACTTTTGAACATATGGCGACTGACGCATACTGCGTCGACTGTTATTTATCAATTGGACATGTTACTATGCATATATATACAAATGCCATGTTCCTGTTGTTTGAAAATGTCTCTTACTAGCTGGAAATGACGACAGATATGATCATATGAAATTGACCATAGATATTCCGATATTAAGTTTATTTTGTAATTTTCATTACATCTTGCAACGGGTTCTTTATGCGTTTTAAAAACCAATTATAATGTGAATATGGTATACTTTAGATTGATATAATTTACCTCCAGTAAGTTTGAACGGGTTCTTTCAAGATTTATAGATGCTAATAAATCTATACACATATATAATACATATTTATCGATCCATGAATAAAACTCTAGATATGGCCAAACCCTCTTATAATCCTCTTATAATATATATAGAGTGGAGGGAGTAGTTTATTTTGGAAGAACGAGTTATGTATATAACTATATATAGACAATATGATATTGACACATTTTCGAGGTACGTACTCGATCTTAGACAAGATATTGACCGGTATAAATCAACGGACAAGCGCAAAATCAAGAGAGTGACAGAAATATATGAAAATCGATCGAACTCAGAAGATTTCTAGATCAATTATTGTCCCTTCATCAAATTAACGTAGTTTTCACAACAGCAACCCTAAAAATCGCTTTCATGTGTACATTATACAATCACTTTCATTTGTTTTCGGTAATACATTTAATTATATTTTACATAGAAACCATATGTAGTTTTCACACATCCGGCCTCCCCCGTGTTTGTACTGAAATTGACCTGCATAGCTGTCTTCTTTTCCATAAAATATTCTTAATTTGCCATATTTTGACAATTGTCAAGGCGTTGTAGTGTTATCAAATACCACTAGCAAGTAGTATATCGATAGGTGTTTCTCCCGACATAATTCTGTGCTCCTCTTAGACTGCATGCATGAATTTAAAAAATGTAATATGCCTAGTCATCTTCTCCTTAAATTATTGGTCTTAGGCCGCGTTCGGCAGTAGGGTGTAAGTTAACTTAGGTCCTAGCACGAAAAACATAGTAATAGATCAGTATATGATTAATTAATTATTAGTTATTAAAAAAATATAAAATAAATTAATATGATTTTTAAAACAACTTTCTTACCGAATTTTTTTGCAAAATATACACCGTTTAGCAGTTCGGGAAACGTATGCGCGGAAAACGAGGGAGGCTTAGTTAACTAAGCTGTGTGCCGAACACGGCCTTAGTCAACATTTGAATTTTGAAGCTTAATTTCAGTTTTTATTTGTTTATTCCATCAAGTGTATTGCCAGCCTTTGTTTGGCTTATGAACCATCAATAACATATAGAAATAAAAAGTTTTTATACCCATAAGTTATATATCTTTGATTTAGAGGCGGATCCAGAAGAAAACAATAATGATGATTGAATATTTTTTTTAACTTTTAAAAGAAACTTTAGCCCATTCTTCTATAGACCTATGGTAAAAAATCTAGTGAGGACTTATAAGAGTCTCCATAGGTCTAGAGTAGAGACCCCTAGCCCCATAATAGATCTACCACTGCTCTAATTCTTTATATTTTTTTTATAGGTTATCAGCCGTATTTCAGCCGGTCAAAGCCGAAGGGTGTAGTTAAATGCTCACTAAAATCCACTTCAAAGATGGCAAGAGAATTTTGTGTACAATTAAAACTCATGCATATTAATGTAGCACTAATTTTTCAGAGTTGCACATGTAATCTGCATCGCATGATTAAGAACAACAAATGCAATGTATATTTGCAGACTTGCAGACGCTTCGGTTGTCCACATCAAACAAGGGTGTGGGGCCAAGAGTAACATAATTGTGGGCCCATGGAAGGCGCCATATCATATATATTTAGATTCCCAGGGAACCACTAGCAAGAAAGGAACAGATTTTGGTCTGTGACAACGGATCGATGCAGTGCATGTAGTATATTATTCGCAAATTGCCAGCCGCCCAGCCCCATCAGGCATCACCTAACTCGATCTCTGACCGTTTTTCCTTCTTGGTACCTGGCCGTAGATTCTACATACATGTACCACTGCAAGCAAATTAATCCGGATGATATGCCCGTGGTTATTTCCTCAATCTAGAGTCTAGGATCAGATTTCGGAGATGCTCATAGGAGTAGGATTTGCGTGTGTATGTTTTTAGGGGAGAGTGTGTGTTCTGAACGTCTGCATTTTACTGTATTCTCAAAAATTAATCCGGATGATTGCCAGAGATTGTTGGTCTTATCTTTTCGTTTTTGATTATATATAAGTTAAATTTTAAATTTAGAGTTTATTTTAGAGTTTTTTATTGTAGTTTATTTTTCAGTTTTTGCTTTAATTTATATCGCTAAGAACATCTATATAAAAGTATTATTCACAAATTATTTTTATTTACAAATGATCAACCCTTGTTATTTGATACACCATTCTTAATATTTATTCATGATTTCCTTTCTTTCCAATAAGAAGCATATATATCACAATATGTATACGCTTGCAAATCTCAAAGTTAGCAACTTAGCATCGCTCATCTAGTTGTTGTATATGGATCGAAACAATATCATTTTAAAGCTATCTTGATCTGAAGGCTTTTTCTCATCATGGTATAGTGGTTTGCAGGCTTGTTGGTTGAATTGCTTTCGTTTCAATTTTTTTTTTTTTTACTACGGTTGGATGCGGCCAAATTTCCAGTTAACAATTTTATAATTATTGTCAACCTTGCTATACATTATTGCATGTTATTTAGGTGAAGGACGGCATGATATATGATAGCTACAGTATGTAGTATGTTATATATACTGAGGTCATAGACTTTGCGCGCCCTCCTTATGACTCTTCAAATTTCATTTTCTTTTTCTGAAAAATTTCTGAAGAACGGCCCTGTTCAAATGTATCTTTCACACTCAAGTATTATTAACAACAATTCCAATATATGTATCTTTAATCTTGTATAAACAGGGTCTGTGCAGCATGTTCTGCATCCATTACTACCCCCATTTATATAGTTATCTTATATATATATAGAGAGAGAGGATGTTGTGCGGTTGTATTAATCTCTATACAACTATAAAATAAATATATAAACAGAGTAGTGGTGTCATGTGGCGGTGAATTTGCCCTTCCGCCCACCAACAACTCCCATTTCTATATGTTTGACCATTTACCATTCTCTCTGCAAGAACTCGACAACTAAAAATATTTGGTTAGCTATAAATTCAAAATGGGGAGTCTCTCTGCAATACGTGGTTGTGCTATTCTTGATTTCATAATTAATAATGTGCGGGCATTTATCTAGTACATACAAGCAGAGGCAGAATCATTAAGCCTAGGGAAACTAGGGCTTAAGCCCTAGGTTTGTCTACTTAATTTCTTATAAATTTATTCAAATCTTGCTAATAAAGATTCAACAAAGTATATCATTTGAGCCCTACTCTTAGCCTATTCTATTCTTGGTTCCACCCCTGCATACAAAGATATACATGTGCCGATGTGGATTCTCCTTCTCAATTTTATCACATGTCTTGTATTACGAAAATTCATGATAAAATCATAGAATCATGCTTAAAAGTAAATTATAAGAGCTGACAGTATTCTAATTGTACGTAGTTAATGTCTTGCGAACTAGCTAGGGATAGAATATTTACTTTGCATTTATTTATTATAAGTGTTGAAGACAGAGGGAAGAAAAGTAAGGGCAGAGAAGAATTTTTTTTTTTTTGATTATTCATTCATGCCTGATGTGTTTTAAATAATCTTTGCCAAAATCATATATATACCTCATATATAGTTCGAGAAGGGAGTACTATGTGTTGTTTGAATTGTTTTCTACTACATGTGCATATATATGTGGCTAATTTTTGCAATATTTTTTTGACACTATATACTACTGTATTTATTCACTATAGGTACCCTAGCACTAGAGAAATGTATATGCATATACATGCTGACAAACACACAGTTACATCCTTTTAACAAAATGTTAATTGCATCATATTTAATTTTTCTTCAGTACAAACCTAATTGGATCTGCTCGAACATTGTAAAACACTTTTCCCTCTGTTGAGCTTTGCAGCTAATTTAGCTGGAGCTTGTAGAATATAATTTGCATGTGGTATAATATGTACTTTTAAGGAAAATGCATGTCGTCAGGAGACCACAATCACCCCAATTTAATGCTTACAGAGTTACAGTCATAATAATTAGAAATCATGCAGCTAGGGTCGATCGAGTGGTCGACCTCATGAACAAATTGAGATCACGACATATATTTATAAACGTAGGGTTTTTGTCAGTCACGGTTAATTATGATAAGGTCGTAGTTATCAGCAACTTGGAGCATAGTTATATGGACAACGTTTCGGTGTATATTACTTGTAGTATAATACTGTTAGTAGAACTAATCTCGTCTATTGATTTAAAAGGGTATTTTCATACTTTGATTAATATTAGATTTGTATTTATTATTTTTTATCACATTATGCACGGATAAAAAAAAGCTCAGCAAGGCCCACTTATTATCATTGTTAAAAAAACGATATTATCCTCTCAGAATTCTACTACACCTAAAATTGTTGGTAGTATAATTTAATCATAGTCGTCCAACAAAATTAGATCAGCGGTCTGAATTAAATTATACTACAAGTAATATACACCGGAGTCAGCGTGTGTGTTATATATATATAACACACACACACACACACATATATATATATATATATATATATATATATATATATATCTATATATATATCTTGATCGTACGTATTCTTCCAGTACACACGCATGCTTTCTTTTAGATGTTTCTAGGCTGGCTAGTAGTACAACTATGCTAGCTTATGCACGCCAAAAGCAAATATTAACTATATATATACACCTCTCAAAAGATTGCTAAACTAATGGACGGCAATAATTTAAGCTACCTCGATCTAAAACTCTAACCTAATGCAAGCTGACGGTGACAAATATAGCCAGTAAATTTAAGAAGTGCCCCCTGATTAATTAGGCTTTAAAAACAACTCGGTAGGGCATGAATGCATTAATTTGCGAGATAGTGATTGCCTGTGAAGGGAAAATCTAGGTTTAGATTCGCCATTTCGCTGTCAAGATGTTAGTTTATGCGACGTGACGAGGAAATATGGACCCGGCCACTGATGGTATTGTTTCTATAATATTCAAATAATTCTGAATTGAAAACCATGGTAGAATTGACCTTGCTGGAGGCTAATCAAGAGAACGATCTGAAAACTGCTCTATATATGCTTCAATGGATTAATCAACTATATATTTCAAGGGGTTGTTGCACATGTACGACAGAGTGTGACGCATTACTATTCCAGTGTCTGATCCTGCGTGTAACTACGTTTATGTTTTGTCTCTTGTTTTGTTGAGCTGTTCTCTAGCTTGTTTGTTCCAATTAAGTGCAGGGGCCAAGAGGTTTCCAACTTGCTGTTTAATTAACCTTTTTATATTTTAGGTAATATTTTTTAACACAGTACAACACATACACTCACAACATATGCACACTCCCCCCTAAGAACATACACAAATCCTACCCCTATAAGCATCTCCAAAGCCTGATCGGTGTATCCTGAAGAGATTGACGAAGTCACCCCTATAAGCATCTCCAAAGCCTGATCGGTGTATCCTGAAGAGATTGACGAAGTCACCCCTATAAGCATCTCCAAAGCCTGATCGGTGTATCCTGAAGAGATTGACGAAGTCACCATAGATATGATCTTTAAAGACAAGCTTCTATCATCCGCTCCAATCTTGATTCTTTGTTATTACATCATCTCTTCTTAATTTGCTCCTGTGAAGAACACTCTTGAGGATCATATCCGTTATAGGGTGTATACTATGGAGATCTGATTGAATAACTAAGAAAGTATAAGATGTGCTCTGAATTTCTCTTCATTCAGCACGTCTATTCTCTAGATTAGATGAGATATATACGGGGACTTGGATGCATGTTAGTTATAAGTTATCCTCTTTTTTTTTTCTTTTTGCTGTACTAGAGTCTATGAGCTTTCATTAGGTAAATGTGTCCCTTTCCGGTGGGTAGAATTTAATATACATAGTTAATCTATTTTTATCGAATGATTATGATTAGATTATATTACCATCTGCATTATTAATAGTAGTAGAAACGTAGAGTTGTATTATCGTTATTAGCAGGGATGGAATTCTTTCTTCTTGGTCACGTTATGGATCAACACAAGCAGATTTGTCAGCCTCCAAAAAAAGCAAGCAAATTAATCTAATCTGGCTCGAGAGCAGCTGTAGATTAAACGCAATAGACAAACAGATTGAGAGCTGCAGACATTCAGATTTGTGTGGCCGGCAGCCTCTGTCGACTGTTGAATTAAGCAAGAGGAAACTTGCCGTTTGTGGTGCGCATCGTCCGAGTATCGATCCGTGCGACTGCTAATATCTAGCATTAGCATAGCCTAGAGCCTCCTGACCTAACTAATGGAGCCCATCGCCATTGTTTGCCACACGAAGAAGCTCAATTTTTGTTCTCCTGAAGCTTCGAAAGAAGCTAGCTACTAGCTAGTACTCCGGCCAGTAGCTAGCTCGCTCGCAAACTGAAAACTGCAGCTTAATTAGTTAATTACATAAATCAAAAGGCAGGTCGATCGATAGATCTGCAGCACCAAATCGAAAGAAAGATCGTTGGGCCCTAACGCCATTGATTTGCGCGTGTCGTGTGGGTCGGTCAATCGGATCGATCTTTCGTCTTTTCTAATGTTTTGTGTTGGTACGCGTCTCGTCGGCGTCTGCGTTTGGCCCTACAGCTGCAGGATTCAGTTAAACCTGGACAAACTTTAGCAATGCCATTAGCGATGGAGAACTCACGTACTATATATATGTATGTCCACTATATATAACTAATACATTATTAGGGAACTGGAAACTAAAGTTGATGACTTTAGTTGCATGCACTGCACACGGCCGGCCCGGCCTGTAGATGGTGACTAATCTTGGTATGACTAACAAAGCTGATGATTTTCCTAGGAACATTTCACATGTATTTGTGCAGACATGTAGTGTCGGCCGAGAGAGAGAGATTCAGTTAGTTAGCTGGGTTTAGTCTGGTGACCCATGAACTGTCCTCCACAGGACAAAAATTAGGACTGATACTATATCACTTTCCTAGCTAGCTACAATATGTCACATGCCCTTCAATGTCATGCACAGAGAGACGGAAAGATAGATGTTTCAGCATCATGCGTTCAGGGCTCTGAACTTTCGCCCTATGCATTTTTGCTTTGCCTATGCTTATAAGCTAAATTTTAAATTTTTAGCCTTAAATCTAGAATTAATCTAATTATTTTTTATCATAGTTTATTTTTCAACATTGTCTTTTAAATTACTGAGAACACGTATATAAAAGTTTTACTTATAAATTAAATTTTATTTATAAATATGTAGTTTGACTTTTTCCACAACCCCTTCGCTGCAAAAGGAGGAAACTATCCATGTCAGTGGCACAGCTATACAAACTACACAAACGAGGTTTATCCCACATGGCCTGGGGATGACTGTTGAAAATATTTGTCAAGCATATGGGAGCAATACAATATGTTCTTAAGTGCTTACTTTAAAAAAGTTTATCTTCATTTGACAATTTACTGTTTAATGATATAGTAGGTTGGTAGCTGAAGCCTGAGGGCTATATCTATATATGTAAATATATGGTTATATCCATCATACGGTGGAGGTAGAGGTAGATAATTTATCTCATCACCTTAATAAGGGGATTTGTTAGATTTAAGCGTCTAAAACTGATAAATTTTTAGTCACCTATAATTGCACATTGCTAAGTATAAAATGCACTACTATGCAATCAGCTATGTAAAATTCATTCTAGGGTAGTGTTTAAAATAGAATATTCACCAAATTAGTGATGCAAATATTCTACATGATTATAGGGGAATATAAATATTTTAAGAAATAAACTTAACGAATAGCTCAGAATTAAGTGTTATAAGCAACGCAGTAGAGGAATTTTAATAGTGTGGTGCAAACAATCACGTCAATAATACATTGAAGAGGCTTGAAAATAAACTTCGATAAAAAAACCCTAAAATCAACTCCAAATTTAAGGTTCAAAATTTAAATTTTAGCACATAAGCAAAATAATGATGGTGATGAGAAAACGGCAACTGACCATGCGTTTCAGACCATAAGATCTGCGTATGATGTGCTGGGCCTTATAATATTTGGGCTGGGCTTTAAGCTTCTTTTTTGAGTTGTTCTAGGACTCTTTTAAGTTGCATATTAATACATCTTTTTAAGACTTACTCCATAATAGATAGTAAACGTTAACAACATACAATTCCAGGACATCACCACGATAAAAAAAAAGAGAACATAAAACCAGCCAATAGGATCGTAAAGCTGACCAATAAATGCAAGCAATCTTCTAGAATAAACCATGCAACGGTAATAGATGTCTAGATGCGATCTACAGGGAGCTATGGCACTACCGCGGTGATCACATCCACGGTCCTCTACCAGTGTGCATACTACTTAACAAACTAACAATCATTTCGTCTACCTCCACAAAAACGACGCAATTCAAGAATTTTCATGGAGTCATGAATTTCATGTGAGCTTCACCAAACTCAACAAACAATTGCTATGGAATTCTTCATGAAATTTGAGGAGTGTTAACTGCAATTCTAATGAACCGAGGGTCAACAATATTGTGGACAGACTAATATCATGCAAAAGCCCATTGCCCTGGAGCTCTAATCGTCGTCTCAGATGCCTTGACCCCTGCCGTCTTGGCAGACATTGTAGATGCAACCTCTGTCGCGACAAACGTCACAAGAGCCACCACATAGGAACCACGACCACGTCTATAAGGGGATGGACACCATCACAAGAGCCATGGTTACCATCATGACAATCATCAATAGAGGCGTGGCAGACAGTCATGGCAACCATCACCATCTTGGGAGCCACCATCAACACGGAAATAACAACCACCGCTGTCCAGCCAACTCTAGTCAGTTTGGTGCACCATCGTCCATATTGCCCACAAGAACTCAGATCTAACACATCATGAAGCCAACAGAGCAAGATTGACCACGAAAGACGACCTCCACCATAATATTCAACGGCTTTGTGGTTAAGAAATCGAAGATGCCATCGATTTGGCTCATCTACCACATAGAAATGCTAGAACCACCTTCATCAAGTCCACCTTTTACCGAAACTCCAATGGAGCATAATGCTAATGAGGTATTGACTCAAGAGCTTAAGCTATGAGAAGGCTTGACTACAAGCACTAAATTATACTAATTTTACGAGAGGAAGGAGCCAAACCCTTACTTCCAAGGTCACCGACAGCAAGCCACCAGAATCGGAAGGGAAGAGGGGTCAACAGGGAAGCTTTCCCTCTCTTCTTGGTCTCCTTTTCCTTGCTTGCTAGCTTCAACTATGATGCCATCCGTCCATCTGTCGTTCCATATCAATATATCTTCTATGTAACAATATCACTGTTCTAGGCACCTAAAAAGGATACCACTAATCTTGTTTGATCAAAACTCCAAAAAATTCGGTACATAATAATCTACATTCAATTTTTTTTCATGTCACATAATTCTAAACAATTATACAGATTTGACAGATCAATGCATCTCCCTGTACATTTCACCACCTTGGTTTTTTCCATTTAGTTTTAATTAAATTAAACTATAGCTATGAAATGAGCAGCAGTAACAGTAGTTGTTCTAGCTGACGAACTCGTGCACGACGCCGTCCACCTCGATCATGCTGCACCCGGGCGCCTTGCCCACGCCTTCCTCCCTCATCCTCCCCCTCACCACCGCGGCGGCGCCACGCGGCGCCGCGCTCGCCGCGAGCACGTACGCGCCGCTGTCCGTCGGGTCGCACCGCAGGGCCTCCCTCGCCGCGCTCGCCGCCGCGGGGGCGTCGCCGTGGAGGCGGCACCCGGACAGCAGCGCGCCCCACACGGCCGCGTCGGGCGCCATCGGCATCGCCGCGATCGCGTCCTCGGCCTCCCGGAGCCTCCCCGCCCTGGCGAGCGCGTCGACGAGGCACCCGTAGTGCTCGATCCCCGGGGCCACGCCGTGCTCGCTCGCCATGGACGCGAACGCCGACTCCGCCTCCTCGGGCTTGCCGGAGTGGCCGTACGCCATCAGGATCGCGATGAAGGTGACGCTGTCCGGGCGTAGGCTGTGAGGCTCCAGCTCGGAGAACAGCGTGGCCGCCTCTCGCCATTGCCCGTGCACCGCGTGGCCAAGCATCATGGAGTTCCAGGACGAGAGCTTGGCTAGGCCCCGCGATCTCGCCGCGTCGAACACCTCGCGAGCCCTGCGTATGGCGCCGCACTTGCAGTACATGTCCACGAGGGCGGTGACCACGAGCGCGTTCACCGCGACGCCGCGCTTGTCTATGTACGCGTGCACCCACGCGCCCTGCTCCAGCGCGCCGAGGCTGGAGCAGCAGCCGAGGACGCTGACGAGCACGTTGGCGTTCGGCTCCACGCCCTCCGCCTGCATCTCTGAGAAGAGCTCCACCGCGTCGTGGCACCTCGAGGCGCGGGAGTAGGCGCTCACCATGGCGCTCCACGTCGTGACGGTCCGGCTCGGCATGCCGTCGAACACCGCCCGCGCCTCGTCCACGCGGCCGGCCCTCGCCAGCGCCACGATCGCGCTGTTGCACGCCACGGCGTCGAACTCCTCGCACCGCCCGAGCAGCGCCAGCGCCTCGTCGGCGGCGCCGCACGACGCGTACATGGCGATCATGGAGTTGCGCACGTAGGCGTCCCCGCCGAGTCCGAGCTTGAGCACCATGCCGTGGAGCCCCGCCCCGTCCCCGGCGCGTCCTAGGCGCGCGTACGCCGCGAACAGCGACGGGAACGTGCGCCGCTCAGGCTGCGTCGGCGACCCGAGCATGTCGACGAACAGCGCCACCGCCGCGTCCGGCCCCGGGCCGTCGGCCAGCGCGCGTATGGCGGTGTTCCACATGAACGCGTTGGGCCTCGGGTGGTGCCTGACGAGGCGCGCGGCGTAGGCGGTGTCGCGGCCGTCGCCGGCGCAGAAGGCGACTGCGCGGCTGGCGGCGATGGGGTCCTTGGCAAGGCCGGACTTGACGAGCGCGGCGTGGAGCTGGTGGAGGTGCGCCATGGAGGCGCATTGCGTGTGCAGGAGGGTGAGAACCGGGTGGGACGCGAGGAAGGAGGAGATGGAGGGCGACGAGGGGAGGAGAGGAGCGCTGCTCGCCGGCGACGAGCAAGCGCGCGCCTGCAGTGGCGCCATGGAGGCTTCGTTTTGGATAAGGTCACTTCACTTGTGGCCTATGAGGACAGGTTGAAGAGAGCTAGCTAGTTATTGGGCTGGGCTGGGCCGGCCTATGTGAGTTGGGCTTTTCTTCAGCGGGCCGACTGAGCTGGCAAGTTAGTGAGATCCATGAAAAAGCCAGATTCTTTCTCATCCATGAGGGATTCAGCATACTTGTCTTCTTGTTCTTGGCCACCACAACCACAATTGTCAAGATATCAGTTATAACTGCTCAAGAATGGGGTCAAAAAAGATTCAGAATGGTAAAACCTGAACAAGGGTAGAAACATCTCAAATAAGTCAGATAGAACCTCCCTCACAGGGAATGTTTTGGGTCAAATGTTACAGTTCAGATCCCATACTTCAACAGCAGAAATGCAGCTAATCAAACTAAATGCACAGGAATTTCAATGCTAAGAAACCTTTTTCAAACAAAGATGTTTAGCTAGCTCTCTCTCTATCGCTTATGTATTCTAGAGTTTCCTTCTCATGCTACTCCAACAATGCTTCACCAATGCCCAGATTCAGTTCAGTAAAATAATCCCTTCCCCTCACCTTTTTTATGACTACTAACATCCATGCCGGGATGACCAAAAACAATTTACAGTTTGCAGAAATCATTCTCCTCTTTCTGTTGTTTGCTAAGAATCATAAAAACCAGCATTTGCACCTGCGCAGATCTTGTGGACCTTCAAACCATCTGTCCCAGGATTGACATGCAGGCCCAGTAGTTCTGCAGTAACAGAAAGAAATGGCATCAGAGTTTTGAGGCAGTGATATTAGGACAGACTAAAACAATGGTTGTTTCTGTTGTTACACTGGAAGTAGAGGATCTGCTTTGCTTTCCGTTGTTACCATAAGCCTGGTACAAGTTAACATTGCAATCATTATCGAACAGTAAAACACCACAGAGATGTTTTTTGAAGCAGGAACACCATAGGAAAAAATGTCTTTAAGTAATATTGGAATAGTTTTCTTATAGCACGTACTCTTGCAATGCTGCTGACACCTTATCCGTTTTTTCAAGCTCTTCAAGTTCCTCCTGCATACAAAGAAGTCGCATTGAGAATATTACTGGGTTTGGTAGGGAAGGTGAAACCAGAAACATTTTAAAGGGAAAAAAACTGTCCTTTCCAGCTGTACAGGATTCTATATTTGAAAAAGAAAAAGGAATCCCTGCCAGATCTACAGATAATGATCTAAGAATGAAGAAGGAACAAATCTAGTCCACACCAGCACCATTGAGAAATTTAGAATGATTTAACCTGCAAAATTGTACTTTATTCTGCTATGCAAGTAGCTCACGTGTTTTATTCATGCAATGTGCAGCTAATGAACAATTTGGGCTGTTCAAAATATTTTTTTTGGAATTCACGAATCATCTCTTTTATTTGTACACAGATGATATAGATTGGCCACACATCACACTTGCACTGAAATCCAATATGTTCCAAAATGCAATCAGAGCAGTCTAAAATAGCAAATTGTCTATAAGTTTAACCCAAATGACAAAATATCAAGATTTAGCAATCAAAATGGTAATGATTAACACCTAGGGTATCCTAACAAGTGAACCTTTATTTTAGAATTAGTACTCATAATTCTTTTTAGATAATGGAAGCTTTTATTGAACTCTGCCAATTACTCATACATCTTAGGTGATGAAAACCCAAGGTTTCTATTTGGTTTTAATTGAAGAAAGTCTGTACTCCAATGCAGGTCTCATGTGGCCTGTGGGGCCTCCAGTATGCTAGGCACAAGAAGGGGCTGCAAACTCTGCTAATAATAAGTCATATCTGATTAGTCCTTTAAATTTGGAATTGTTTAATTAAGTTGGTGGATAAGTTGAGTTGCATTCAACTTACTGTATATAAGTGACTATTATCTTTCTCTCATCCCTGCCTCTTTGACTGGCGCGCCCAACCACAGCAGTACAGAACCCACACAGCCAAGATACAGGGCACATCCAATTACTTCACATGACTATGCACTTAACCAAATCCCTCCGATCAACATACCTGCCTGTGACAGCAGATCATCTTCATGTGCTCCAAATATTAGAGTTAACCACTGAGAGGAGCTTCAGGGCATGCCCACTAGTGCAAGACATACTTACAGATACATGAACAGTGATTGAGTTAACCAGTGAACCCACTTTAATTCATTTTCTTCAAATACAGATGCATAAATTTGAGAAAATATTAGGTAGGGAGTGAACCATCAATTGGGTTAGTGGGCTGTGAGCCTGTGACCCACTAAATTACATGCCCCAGCCATACCCTTAAAACTCTGACACACATGGATGGGGGTTCAGTAACAGGTTTTGTGGTAATTGATAATTTTTTCCTTATGCTGCTTCTTTTTATCAATTTGATTTTATATTGCAAGGTCACAATAAGCACAGTTATGTGTACCACTGTTATAGAGACTGAGCGAAGTTTCTTCCAAAAAGAAAGGTGATAAACACCCTTTATCTCTTGCTAGTTTTATTGGCTATTTACTTTACTTTCTCAACTTATAGTACATAACTTAAAAGGTCACTTTCCCATCTGAGTATGGGACAGATCCGATGTTGACAGAAAGAAGAAGAAAATTTCATCTAATTGGAACGAATGAGAACTATACTGTGATACTATACCAATTGTTTCAGGATTTACAACAAAAAAAAAAGATAAATATGAGGGTTCTATTAAATCGATTTCATGTGTTGACTGTTGGTATTTCAAGATAGACTACAGTAAATGTTGACAACAGCATTTACCACCGAAGAACTACATTTGCATTACTACTTAATTGCATGCTTTCAAACATACTGAATACTGAAGAGATTTAACACAAATATAAAACAACTTCATAGAACAAATAGACAAACATGCTTCTAAATGATTATTCTCCGTTGTCTTCACAATCTTGATTACTCAACAGCGAATATAGAGTGCATGATAGTATTCATTTGGCGTCTAATAATAACTTACTGATTTGGGGTTAGCTGATTACTGAAAGAACAAATAGGACAAGTTTATTTTATTTGTTGATAGAGCAAGGGATACATTTAAAGAAATTACAATTGTCATGTTTGCAAGGGGCAACAATGTGAAGATGCTCCTTATACATCATAAGTACTAGGTCAACAAAAATTAGCGAATTTAAGGTGGTACTTTCCGATGCCAGCAGTGAACATATTTCCTGATTTACGAGTCGTTTGCAGCATTGAATTTCACTTATTGTTTCATAAATCCTGAGTATTATCGAAGAGACGATTCGGAGAACAATTTGTTCAGCAAGCCTGTTGATCCGACAATAACCAAAAGGAATAGATCTCACAAACCAGAACACATGGCTTCCCATCCTACCAGGTCCCCAGGAGAGGGGGGGGGTGTCAATATTCAGAAGTCTTTAGTACACTGTCAGCCCCCAATCATTATATGTAGCAGAAAGCACTTTTGTTTCTCTCGCACAGATAAAACCTCCATAAACTACAAATAGCCAGACAGGAAATACTAATCATTCTTAGTTTTTCTTTTTCCTTCTGTCCCCATTAGAAAAAATAAAAGGCCCACAAAATGGTACGGAAATAAAAATCCTTGTCCAGGGACAAATCGTGCAGCGGCAGGACGAGCAGGCTGCACCGGCGACCACACTGTCCATGCACATGCGCTTGACCTCTCTCCCACATTTCGCCGCCCATGGCGCATGGGGATCAAGGAGGTGCAAAGAGAACACAAGGGAAAAGGGCAAAAAAAAAAAATCTGGACAACTATGGCGAAAGCTTCTTGATTGGTCATACGGGAACATGGCATTGGAATCTTGGAAACTGATTGAGCGAAATGCTGGCAAGGCTGCTACTGCTGTTAGAGGTTTTCGTCAATTCCGAGGGGGGAAATGCAGAAAGAATTAAGCTGGTCATGTTCATGTCCATTTGCCACCGAAAATTGCCCAGAAGAGGAAGACGTCGTGAAGAAACTGTTTTTGCTCTCCTTTTTGCTAAAACCCTATCATTGATACCGCAAACCCAAATTTGGGAAGACGACGACGGTAAACGCTAGCCGACGACGGAAGAACACAAGCCAAGAAGAGAAGAAGAGGAGCGAGACGAGACCTCGAGAAAGCGCGCTTCTTGCTCGAGCTTCTTGAGCTCGGCCTGGATCCGGTGCCGGCCCCGCGTGTCCCCGGCGTCCCCTCCTCCGCCGCCGCCAGCCTGCATCACCACCCGTTCGACGCGTCGCGCACCGCGGGGGGAGGAGACCCCAGAGCCTCAGCCTCCGCACTGCGTTGCACTGCAAGGAGGCGGCGGAGCGGAGCCTAGTGCGATCGATCCGGCGCCGCGGGGTGCGGGTGGGTTAGGCAGCGCGGCGAAAACAAAGAGGAGTCACGGACGGAGTGCGGGTGGCGACGAAAATGTTTGGGCTTTTTTTACCTTCTGTTTGCCTCTCTCGTCTTCCTCAAATCTCAACGCAGCCATGGGCGGACGGATGCCTGCCCTGCAACTGCAGCTTTCAGTTTCGAATTTTTCAGTTCGGGTTCAGTTCAGCGACACTGCAGGTGTGGCATCCCATGTCTCTTTCTTGTTTCTTCATTTCTTGCATACTCGCTCTGTCAAAAAATATATATTTTTTGGTTTATGTATGTAACTTTGATCATCCATTTTGTTTAAAAAATATTATTTTTTTAAATAGCCGCATTTAAAATATTATTCATGTTTTATCATTTAATAAAAGTAAAAATATTAATCGTATTTTTAAAATAAGACGAAGAGTCGAAGGTTATATCTAAAAACTAAAAAATGATCTAAAATTTAGGATGGAGTATATGTTTTGATTACTTATTTTGACTCCTCCAAAACACCCTACATATGTTTTATACCAATCATTCGTTCTGTCCTTAACTCCTTTTATATAATGTTGTCCAGATGCATGTTCAAAATCTTTCAAATTTAAGGATGAAGGAGGTAATATTTTCAAGATCCTTTTGGTTGCTGCACGGAAAACTCTAAAACAACATTTGTCAACTTGTTTTAACTTTTTGTGGATTTTTACCTTCATCTTTTCACTTATGCTTATAACTCAATTAAATTTTTAACCTTAAATTTAGAGTTTTTTCTTGTAATTTATTTTCTAGCCTTTACTTTCAGATCATTAACCACACATATATAAAAAGTTATTCATAAATTCGTTTGTAAATATGTCGTTAGAATTCAAACCGGAACAAGCCAAACAATGACCTTTATGGAGCCGGACCATCCAATAATAAATGTGCTTTGACCTATAGATGATTTAGAAAATAAATACTACTACATCATCAGGATTGTAACCCACCGGCATAATAATAGCATATTCATACATTTACAAGGTTGATTTATTACACTGGATAAACCAGAAAATTGAAGAATGGCATCCAGTCTCACAAAGCCAACATTGTGACATCAGGGTAATTATTACTCCTGTCGTATCTCAACAATCTCTAGTAAGGGTAGTTTAGTTCCTAAAAACTTTTCCTAAAAACATCGTATTAAATCTTTAGACATTTAAATAAAGCATTATATATACCTGAACACTAAAAACTAATTACACAGTTATAGAAAAACTCGTGAGACGAATCTTTTGAGCCTAATTAGTACGTGATTAGTCGAAGTGTTACAGTAACCAACATATGCCAATGACGAATTAATTAGACTCAAAAGATTTGTCTCGCGGTTTTTAGGTGGAATCTGAAATTTGTTTTATAATTAGACTACGTTTAATACTTAAATATGTGACCGTATATGTTGATGTGACTTTTCTCCTAAAAATTCTTAGAAACTGAAACGTAGCCTAAGCCATATATACGTCTACATGCAACAACACTCACAAAACAAGAGAGTTCGGTTATATAGTAATGCTTCGTCTAAGAAGTGTTTACATTAAACATTTGTTAAGGCATAATTTTCACAAAGAAAAATATGTTCGTCCATGCACATGATTGTACCCAATTTCAAATTATAGATATTTCTATAATTCCAATCTTATTTTACAATATAACCATTTCTATTAAGATCGCACATTCATTTATTCATATTTAAATATTTTCCCATCTAACCCTCTCTTATCCTTGACTCAGTTATTATTTATGTGCTTTTTTCTTAACTTTACTCTATACTAATTAATCTAGAAATAAATAGTTACTAAATATGAAGTATACCGTATATTTTCTTTGCAGTACTCACTCAGTCCCAATATAAATGTATTTCTAGTACTGTGGAGGTAAATTAGTTATAGAAAGAAATATATGAAGTAAGAGGTTTATAAGGATAAAATAGATAGAGATTTAAATATAAGTTGATTGATGGAATAATTTATACTCTACAAATACACTCTTTACTAAATAAATTTAAATTATAGAACGGCTGGAGCAAGGGAATATCGATAAATGTAGACACATGGAGGTAGCACTGGTGTAGCAGCTGTAGCCATCCGTACATTAGAGCATATGATTGAGAGATGATGAAAGGAATCTTGTGCTCTCTGGAGTACCACGTGTTCTAAAATAAACAAAATAAACGAATTTATGAGTTTTTATAAAATTTTTAACTCTTCATCTTATTTGAAATTTTTATGATTAATATTTTTATTGCTACTATATGAGAAAACATGAATAGTATTTTACGTGTGAATAATTTTTTAAAATTTTTTAATAATTTTTTTAAATAAAACGGATGGTCAAACACTCGACCTATAAAACTCAGAAATTCTTTTTTTTGGACGGAGTAGTATTTATTTATGTAAGGAGTGGGCACACGATGATTGAGCACACTGCACACCTCACAAGATGCCAGGCATGTTCATCTCTGTAAAGAAAATAAGAAAAGAAAAACGCAGGCACGTTCGTTCATGAGTTTTTCTATACTTTCATGTGAACGAGGCATGCTAAAACTACGTGACAAAATGTTGGTAGCCTTCGTTGCAAGCACAGTAGCCCCAGTGTTTTCGTTTCTATCTATTTTTATAAACCAAAATTTAAATTCTTAATCTTAAATTTAGAATTAATTTTGTGGATTTTTAGCGTAGTTTATTTTTCAGCCTTACTTTTAGATCGCTAAAAATAGTTATATAAAAGTTTTATTCATAAATATTTTCCATCTATAAATATATCATTTAGTTTTTTCTATATAAAAATCAAACAATCACCATCTACGTATATAAAAATGAATGAAGTGACCATTGGTCTTGCCTTGTGCCTCCGCTCTACACATCAGCATGGTCGATGCACCTTTTGTGCTTAAGATTTGGGTCTTGATTAGGATGCTTCTCCCACAACTTTAGAAGTCAGAGACTCCCATGGACAGAACTCTAGAAAATGAAATAGCTAGCAGCGGGCAAAACAGCTATTCCAAATTATAAAAAGCTAAATTTTCACTGGCTGCTTATTAAAATCCCAAGCTATCAAATAGGCTCTTGTACTCACTCTGTCTTGAGAACTAAGCTATTTCTACCGTCCATCCTTTGTTCCAAAATAAAGATATTTCTACCTACTTTCTCATTTTAACCAATCACAATTATTCTCCATTTAATTTTTCATCTACATTCTGTTCTCAACTAATCACGAGCTTCATACTTTTTTAATCTTCATCAAAAATTATTATAATTTGGAATGGAGAGAATACACTAACATGGAGTATACTACGTTCTCATCCAGCCGCTGTAGCTAAATTGAGATACGAATATGTAGCAAATTTACATACAAAATCACTCACGACTAGTCTAAGTCCCTTCTGACTTTTTGTCCTTGTCTAGCTAGATTTATCTATAAATTAATATATATGTATCTAGATTTATTAGTATTTATATAAATTTAGTTAAAAAAATACTTCCATCGTGGAACGTAGGGAGTATATATGAAATACAGTTAGAAAGAGGGAGGGAGTTGTATAGCAAATACCGTTCTTTTGTAAATAAATGTGCAATGTGCGGGAAATTTGATCAATTAATTAATTTAATGCCATTATTAATGGAGGGAGTCCGGATACGTCATGATAAATCTCAGCACCCGCCTTCTTTTCCTCATCCCTTCGAACATGAGTGCACGTATTTTCCCACGTATGGCCTCAGATTTCACTAGCAAAAACAAAAGAGGCAACACCATTGTTTCTTGTATTTTCTTTAGTTCGTTTTTTCATCAGCTAACTCTCTGCACATGAACTTTTGTAATACTCCCCCTGTTTAAGATGTTTGACTTTTTTCTTATAACGTTTGACTATTTGTCTTATTCAAAAAATTATAAAAATATCATTTATTTTGCTTGTGACTTGTTTTATTATCAAAAGAGCTTTAAGCACGACTTGTCATTTTTATATTTGTACTAAATTTTTAAAGACGAATAGTTAAACGTTGTAACCAAAAAAGTCAAACATCTTACGTTATGAAACGGATGTAGTATTAAATAAAAACATGATAATATATATATGTGTGTATGTATGTATATATATATACATATATATATATACATATATAGAGAGAGAGTCTACAGTGAGTTGCAACTCACGGGCTCCTCCGTGAGTCGGGATCCAAAAACATATCAAATCACCTCTAAATTTTGATTTATATGGTTCACTAGATTCTTCATATCAAAATCTGTTAGCACGCAAAAAAATTTATTTTTGGAGTTTTTCAAGTATTTTTTTAAGATTTTTAAAGTGATACATAACCCATTGATTATTTTATTAATATAGTACAGTCACTTTTAAAAATCCCAAAAAAATACTTAAAAAACTCCAAAAATGAAAATTTTTTGCGTACTACCAGATTTTGATATGAAGAATCTAGTGAGCCATATAAATTGAAATTTAGAGGTGATTTGATATGTTTTTGAACCCCGATTCACGGAGGAGCCTGTGAGTTACAACTCACCGTAACTAGACTCTATATATATATATATATATATGAAAATGAGATACTACTAACATGAGTAGTTACTCCCCTCCATTAATGGGTTTGGGTTTTTGTTTGTAATATTCTTCGATCCAATATCGTTAGTGCGCGATAGCAAATCGTGTTTCAGTTCGTTGTTGTTTCTTCGGATTTGAAAAACAGAATTGATCGCTGCTGGCTGCTTCTCCGTAATGAAAAACGGAAAAAAATTCGTTGTTGGCTGCTTCTTTGGATTGCAACAGAAAAAAATCGTTGCTGCTCCTTTTTTCGGTCCTTTTTTTGTCCTCCCCGACCTCCACCGTTGCTCGGCTGCACTTCCCCTCCCCCTGCTCCGCCCATGCCAGCGTGAACCCGTGCTCGACGCTCGCGCGCGGGCTTCACGCCGGCGATGCTCCAGCAATAACTTACCATCGGTGTTTTCTACTTTTATATAGACTCTGGTACTGTAACAAACATATGTTCTTCTATCACAACTAGAACAATCTTATTTCTGCTCCATGCAATTAGCAGAAACAAGCATTTTCTGTCAAAAACTATTTCTGCTCTAAGTACACCAACTACCACTTGACAGTAGCTAGTTGGTACAAACCTATATTACATCCCTGAATATTGTTGTACATGTTTGTTTCATGCAGAGATGAAAGCACAGACAGTTCCAGAACTGATTATTATTTTGTCAGAATAGCAATTGCCAGACGTTTCTCAACATTTCAAAAATTTCAGCACGGAAACAGAAACATCTTAATAGTTTTTTCTGCTCTAACAATTAGCAGAAACCCTTAGAACCACAGCATGTATAGTTCTTTTAGAGCCAACAGTACCATAAACCATTAATTACGAGAAGGTGCAAGAATTTAATTACATTTCTAAGGGTTCGGCAACTTCATCCTCCAAACCCTGACCACTTTGATGTTTCAGTTCTCATTTCTGCAGAAAAAATAGTTCTGTTAGGGACATCGACACCACATTCCATTAATTAAGAGAAAGTGGATGTACGCAATTACCTATCCATCGGAAAAATTGACATGGGTTTACCTTTCTCCCATGTTTCGACTCCTTGCACTGCTGGTTTTTGCTGCATCATTCTCCACTAGGGCTGAAAACGGAGCAGATAGTTTCCGTCTGTTCCAGAAAAAAAGGATACGGAGGTAGCTTGGAGCAGATATTTCCCGGATAATTCGAATACGGATACGAATACGCATAATTTTCTTCGGATACAAATACGAATACGGTATGACAGTTTCCGACGGATACGGATATTCCGACGGATATCCACAGTTTGTAATGAGCGGATATCCGCAAACACCTAAAATCAGTTCAGCCCGCTTGATTCCAGGTCTAGCCCATCAAGGCATCAATCAATTTACTACAAATTGTTTTTGTGCTATTAGACTATTAGTATTTGTTGAACTCATTATATGCTATGGGATGAACTTATGTCACTTATTTGTTACCCATGAAACTAAATGTAACGTGTTTAATCTATGATGAGGCCTAAAATAACCACTATCTGGATTAAGTTAGCTATATATATGTGGTGCTATTTGTCTTTACGAATGGTTTGACTGGTTTGTATGTTCCGAGAAATATTTGTTTTCGTATTCGTGTTCGACTATATCCGATCTTTATTCGTATTCGAGATAATTCGTATTTCTTTCCGTATTAGAGATATTCGTATCCGTTTTTGTATCTGCCTAAAAATATGAAAACAAATACGGTACATATATTATCCGTCCATATTCGCTCCGTTTTCAGCCATATTCTCCACTACCACCCACCAAATAATTTTGCTTGACGACGCAGTCGGCCTATGATTCGTTGCCGGCGTTGAAAATTAATTGCTGCAAACTAACCTACTGGTCTTACGGGATTGCATACAGTTCAAAATGATTTGTTTGTTTTTTCTGCAATATTCGGATAGATAGAAATTGTCTTCTGCCACGTTGAAAACTAATTGCTGCAAACAAACCTACTGGTCTTACGGGATTGCATGTATGCACGCAGTTCAAAATGATTTGTTTTTTTTTCTGCAATATTCAGATAGATAGCAAATCTTTGTTGTTGCTTCTCCGGATTTCGCTTCTCCGAAATAAAAACAGAAAAAAATCGAAGTTGGCTGCTTCTCCGGATTGCAACAGAAAAAATCGTCTTCGAAATAAAAAAACAGAAAAAAAAATCGATTCTGGCTGCTTCTCCGGATTGCAACAGAAAAAATCGTTGTGGATTCTTTCATTTCTTTCGTGACTCCTATAAAACCCAATACCCGGTAAACTCAGGGGATGGATCAGATGCTTAGTATAGGAGTAGTTACCCCTAGTGTGTGTATATATATACACACATGTGAATAGTAGACTTTCTACAAGTATAAACTTTGCACCTGGATAGTAAATTGTCTAATGGAAACTGGAAACTTTCTTCTCAATAAGTTTCTATGTACTCCCTCTGTTTCATATGTAAGATTAATTTTTTTTGTAATGTTTGACTATTTTCTTATTCAAAAAATTATGAAAATATTATTTATTTTGCTTGTGACTTACTTTATTATCAAAAAAAAATTTTAAGCACGACTTATTATTTTTTATATTTGTACTATATTTTTGAATAAGACGAATGGTCAAACGTTGCAACAAAAAAGTCAAACATCTTATATTATGAAATAAAGGGAGTAGCATATAGAAAGACTTTGTAATCAAATTAAAATTTTATAAACAGATGGAATGAGTTAAAGATGCATTATACAATACATATAAAAAATTAAATTGAGATAGCAAGACACTGATGACCTTGGGATGCTGCTAGACACGGCGACAACGGGAGCGGAAGCGACGGCTGCGACGAGCTCTGGCGGGCGGCGGCACTAGTTTTTTTTTCGTTTTTTATTTTTGGAATTTTATTTTTTTCACGATTTTTTCTCTTTACATACGATCGGTTTAAGCGCCCACATGTGAAAATCGAATTTTCGTATATGGGTGCTGTGGCCTCATACAAAGATTTACATTTTCACAGACGTGGTTTCTCTGATAGTGACGAAAATGGCCAAAAATGAAGGGGAAAAAACGCATGGCAAAGTTGTTCGCTTAACACACCCAAATGCATGGAAATTCGCGAATTAGAATTCCTGTTGTTAACGTGGATATAAGTATGTGCTTTTTGGTCATTAGTTACATATATTTTTCGTTTACTTGACAACTATTTTTTAAAATATTTTTGCTAAAAATGCAATGTAACTCTCCAGCCTACAAGCCCTTGTAAAGGGGTTGGACTCCTGATCCAGAGCATTAAACACACATTTCTGCCCCTCACCAATATCATGTATGCAGCATGATACAGTTCTTATCTAGCTTTTCTGGTCAAACTCTCCCTTCTTACATGCACTCTCTACTGCAAAATATAAACATTTCTAGTATTTTAATCTTATACTATAATATAAGCATTTTTGATGCTACTTGTAGGATTACATGTTCAATCGATCACTTCATGTTTTATCATCACTACCCTCCCATGGCCATATATTTCTCATTTATTGTCGGACACGTAGTCTTTTCTTCTCAACCATAGTTTTTTATAAATAAATTAAAAATACTTATATTTTAGAATAGAGAATAATTTATATTTTAGAACAACAGGGTATTGTTTTATTTTCTAGGCACAAGGATGGCATGTCATGATCAACGGAAGCGTAGTATTTTCTTTTCTCTCTAATTACTAAATGATTATTAATTTCACTATACGGTATTTTTGCAAACTAGGAACCTGTTGATTTGAAGCCAAAAATTACCTTACAAAAATAAGACACAAATGTATTGCCAAAATACTAAAACTTATGCCGATTTGACATTAAAAATATTTTGGAAACACGCTCTAAAAGACATAATTTGGATGAAATGGATACACATAAAAACCTGCTGGGCCAACTGGGTTCCCTAGTTCAAACTTGCGTTCACGAAAAAGTTCGACTTTTTCACTGTGCTAAGCGAAACTTCTGCAGGCCCAATCTTTTCTGGGCCAATTTTGCATCAGCTCTGGGCTGGCCCGTGACATACCATTGGCCCATTGGGCTGGTGAGTTTAAGGCTTCATTGCAACTCCTTTTTTCCCATTTCGTCTGGAGTCTCATTTCTTGCGGATTTTCTATGAAAATTCTCGAAATTCAAACGTGGACTAAACTTAATTACTTTGAGTGAAGTCAAGTTAAAGTGGAGTCATACTCAAACTTGGAAAGATTTTGAGCTAATCTTACCCCCAAGCTGGCAAGCTGCGATATGATAATCATGAATGGCATGCAAGTATGTTGTACAGTCAAGGCATCTGATTGTGAATACGGTGCTGGTGAATAAAGCGACAAACAATTTACGTAATAAATCTGAAACAGTTGGTGAAGAAACCTACATATTCTTAGAATTTGCTCAATCCTTTTGTACCTCTGAATTTTATCTCATCCTTAACTACCCCTAGGTTTTTAGTAATATACCAAGGACAATAAAGCGATTTCCACAAAAAATAATAGTTAACTAATGGAATGAGTATATAAGAGATCCAAATAAAAAAACCATGGATGTACAGAGGATCAAGCAAATATCAGAGGCACAAAGAGATCAGATGAAATCCTAGGGGCGTACACAGAAAGAAAATACATATACTAACCTAGGAAACATCATTTTTTTGAGCAAATTTATTTGCATCAGTGACCAGGGTTCTCCAACCCATCTCTGAAGCCACCACAACTATCGTCATAAGCACGATTATTGTGACGCAAAACCACGCAAAAACATGATAATTGTGCTCCGTCGGGCGGCGGCTTCAGAGACCTCTGCGGTTTTGTAAACCCTCCAGTGATGAGCAATCTATGTTGTTTGGTTGGGTGAGATAAAAACTTGGTCAAATTTGTGGTAATGTAGTTGGACCATGTTAGACTAGTGTTTGATCATTTATGCATTCGCACTTTTTAATTGAGCTCATGTCCCGGCACATTATACTCACAAGATCTCTCCAAACCTTGAATAATACTATGTATGTCCTTTACACCATACATATCTGATATATATCTCATAAATTATTTTTAAAAACATATTCTAATACTGGCTATAAATTTGTCCTCTCTTTATCCTCTAAACTTGACATAGATATAATGTGACAACTTCTATAATCTATTTATATCAACGTACCGTATTTACTTGATATAAGGGGTTGTTTAGATAGGGCTAAACTTTTTAGCCTTATGTCACATCGGATGTTTGATACTAATTTGAAGTATTAAATATAGACTAATAAAAAAACTAATTTTATAAATGAGAGCTAATCCGTGAGACAAATTTTTTGAACCTAATTAATCCATAATTAGCAAATGTTTACTGTACCATCACATAGGCTAATTATAGATTAATTAGGCTCATTAGATTCGTCTCACGAATTAGTCTAAGATGATTGACGTTTACCCGAACATCCGACTAGAGACTAAACTAACGACTAAACTTTAGTCATGTAAAGAAAGACATCCAAGTGTAAGGATTCGGCCGGGCAAACAGACAAGCGGCACAACACAACAATGCCCAAAGTGCTGACCCCATTTGACGCACGCATCACGAGGAAATCGAATAGGAATACGACGAGATTACACTAGGTATGCATGGCAGACGTACGTTACGCTTTATCTCACGTCACACTATACATACCCTCTGTCCAAAAAAAAATCAATTCTCCTGTCTTCGTGTCCAACGTTTGACTATCTATCTTATTTAAAAAATTTTCAGAAAATTAGAAAAAAATTAGTCACACGTATACTATTCATGATTTATCATCTAAAAAACAAAAATATCATTTGCATAAAAAATTTGAATAAGACGAAGAGTCAAAAATTATAGGTAAAAAGTGAAAAATTGGTTTATTTTAGGACGGAGGGAGTACACTGCAATTCAGTAGTAGCACCTGGAGCTGGATTTGAATTTGGAGCAAATACACCAAACAATTTCGGACTTGTGCTAAATCATCCAGTCAGTCAGTTTTTGCAGCATTTTTATCTGAGTGACGACAGAATGAACAGACCTCGTCTATTCTTTTGCTCCTATCATGCAGTCATCTCCATCTCCCTTGATCACAAGAACCTCGTTGATAAAGGAGGCCTCCTCTCCTTTCTCTTGGCAGTTCTTCTTTTTCTTTTCGATCACTTTCATCTTTCACAGTTTTTACTGAGCTTTTCGTTTGGTACTCCCGAGCGAGCAAAAGTGAGAGATTCTTTCTTGGATGACCTAGGTTCGATCTTCAAGCGTTGGTGATCATTGAGGAGGAGATCTCTAGCTTTCTTGCCAGAGAGAGAGAGAGATCGATGAGGAGATGCGTTTCCTTTTGCGATTTGATCCAAATTTAATGGCTTTGGCGTTGCATCGGATGCGTCGTTCACTCGCTCTGGTTTTGGAAAGTAGGGAGAAAGGAAAGATTAAAAGATCTTTAGGTCACCAATCTCGAGCGTGGATTGGAAATTAAAAGAACAGTCAGGTCGTCTCTATTGGCAGTTTGGCACACCAATGTGCATGGCGTACTCTAACTGAAGGGCTGATAGATTATGGATCAAAAGAAGTTAAAAGATTCTTCTTTCGTTCAAAAATAAGTTTAGTAGGTCTATAGCTGGGAATATATCACTCGTATGGATGTAAGTTAAGGGCTCCTTTGAAATACAAGATTGGAGAAAATAAAGAAATATAAAAATAACATATAATTTTGATGGAAATATAAGTATACAATGAATAGTAGTTTGGATGGATTGCATGAAAACCACATGAATCGAATGAAAGAGATGAACTCAAATGATTTTTTTTAAGTGTTGGAGCTCTTACTAAATTTCCTTTAAAATCTACATACATTTAGCCATTTCTTGGGAATTTCATACAATTTGAAAAACTTCAATCATTTGTTTCAAAAGGACTATATAGAAAAAATTTCTCTAGAATTTGAATCCTACAAAATTCGTATGCAAATCTTTTGATTCAAAGGGCATAAATGACTTGTATAGAAATTCGGTGGCTTCAAGAAAGAGAAAAGAGACAAACAGAAGGTTCATTCACCTCTTATAGGAAAAATTAAAACGAGATGTAAGCCCATTGGAAAAATTCCTATGAAATTGAGTCATAGAATACAAATCCATAGGAATTTAGCATACGCAAATCTTTTGTTCCAAACAACACCTGTTGGAAAAACTCCAAAGAACTGGAATCCTCTATAATTCATGTGAATTTCCTTCAATCTAAAAAAACCTCTAAATGAACAGTAACACACATATCTGGGCTGGTCTATCAGTTACCTTGTATACAAGCTAAAAGAACTTGAGGTGTTTTTATAATGCTCTCTGCTACTACCCTGTCCTAATATAATTATATTTATAAATTTCCGTGTCCAACATTTGGTCATTTGTTTTATTTGAAAAAGTTTATGATTTTTTAAAAAGATTATTCATGTTTTATCATCTAATAAAAAAATATTAATTATAAAACTTTATAAATAAGACGAATGGTACAAAATGCACTCTTTGTGGAACTAAGGGATTAGCAATTAGAACTGATCGTCTTTTCTAATTCAATAATATATCATGGAGTATCTAATACTGTCGCATATAGTAAAATGTTTTTTTTAAGTAGTACAACTATAAATCAATATCAATAGTTGAAAATTTTCAACTGGCGACAGTATATGAGGAGAATGCTACGCTAGGAGAGAGCACCGTAAAGATACTCTGAACTACTTATGTCTATTTGAAACGAGAAGGATTAAGTTAAATCAAAGTTGTTTCTCACCTGCATTGCATTTGGAAACAAACACAAAAGATGCACGCTTCCCCAACAAAATCATCTGAGTACAGAGCAGACAATGGGCCCCAAGGAATTCATGAGACACATTTTTACTGGGCCTGACCTCATCTTGCTAGGCAAGAGGTGCAGATGATGTTGAAGGAACAATGGCAGCTTTTGCTTTCCGTCAAAGATTCTACTTACTACTATAAATACTTATGCGAAGAAGAGAGAAGATGAGAGAGGGTGTAAATAGGTTGCAAGTTTGTAGTCAGCTCGGGCATAAGAACAAAAAATTCTGTGAGAGTAACATATGAGTCATACATTAATGATAAAGAACTAACTAGTATATGAATAGACTAAGAATTATCTATAAGAAATCTTATAGACAGCTTGTTGGCTATATTATTAGCTTTGCTCACCGGAACACTACAACTGTCACAACTAGTAACAGTGCTTTAGGGACCAATCATCAAGAGGCACCCAGTACTTACATAGCTGGATCTTGTTTATCAGCAACAGGAACAAGCAAATTGTAGATGCTTTATCAAACAATATGTAACACATGAACAGAATGGGCAATCAGGAAGGGAAGTAATGAGACAGGTGCTTCACTGAAAATACTCGGTTACTCACTAACAGAAGAAACCATTTCTCTTATCCTGCCACTGCTCCAGATAGACATATGTCTGTATACTACTATAGCCACACCCCCAAAATGAGATAGAGAGAGAGAGAGGGAAAAAAAAGAAGAAGCAAAACTTACATGATTTTTATGCAGAATAATTGGCAAAAGAGAAAGAGCAGAGAAAGCTCCTCCCTTGGCTCTTCTTCCTACACCACCAGAGGATTTTTCAGAGGGATGGCACCCCATGCGTTGCACTCCCCACATGCTCACAACACACAGCCTGCCCAGCTTTAATTCAAATTCTTTTCCTGCCCTAACAGCAACAGGAGGAAGAAGGAGCCCCTAGCTACATAATTCCCGGTGGGACAAGAAGGTATGTGCACCTCAGGCCCATGCAGCCGTGCCTGCCTCTCGCTTCCCAATCTACAGCCTAGCAAACAGATGGTTGGATGGATCGGGCCAGACGCTGGTCTGGTCTGGTCTGGTCGGGGTGCAACGCACGGGCATTTTTGCTAGTAGTTATGCTCACATGGCGCGCTTCCTCTCGCTGGCGATGCAGAGGAGGCGCGCCACGCCTTTCGTCCACATCTCGTACTCCCTCTGGCTGGTGCATTCGAACTCGATCACCCGGTGCTCCGCCGTCCTGAGGCCGAAGTAGCGGCGGTGCTCGCCGTCCTCCAGCAGGTGCCGGCCTGGCCATGCCACCACGTCCTTGCAGACATCTATCACCACATCTGCACAGTGACAAATGGATGGATCAGACCTCAAAAGCTAATGAAGTGTTTCTACTGGCATGCAAGTTTTGGCACTTTACTTTTCTTCTTCTTGGTGATTGTCCCAGCGACATGCCGGCTTTTCATTTTGAGCATGACCTGTAAAAATGCTATCATAGCTAAGCAAAATTGTGTAACCAACCACCACCGCAGTTTACTGCATTCAAAAGCAGAAGAATTTACCAGGCCCGTTCGATTTATGTACACTGATACAACCTTCCAATGCAAAGCACCTGCAGATGGAATGATCACAAAAGAAACATCAGTAATTGGTTTCTTTTTATTTAGTCAGAAAACATCAGGGATCAGTAAAGATAACAAAATAGCACCTTTCCGAGTGCGTTTGAGGAGCTCGGTGCCGCGTGCAAGCAGTTCTTGGCTACAGATGCCCAAGAAGTTGTTCTCCTCTTCGAGCGAAAGATCATCGCTTATACTACTGCCGTTGCTCTCCAGCTTGCGGTGCTGCTTCTGCGCATTCTGCTTGTGATGGTGCCCTCCTCCCATTGTGCCCTTCTCTACAGGGATCACCGCCGCTATGTTCCACACCTCCTTCAAGGCCCTCGCTTTCAATGTGGCAGCACCTCTCAATGCTGCAAATCGAACAAAACCATTTTGTTATCGACAATGAGGATTGACAGATGGTTCTTGCATGTAGGCGGGAATGACGAACCAGTAGCAGCAGCAGCTGTGACAGTAACAATGTCTCCAGGCGTCCTGACGTTCACCGCGGAGCCAATAACGGCTTCCAAGTGCTCTCGCTCAGCGCCCATGGACTCTGCCGCCTCGACGCATTGCGCGGCCACAAGCGTTGCTGCAGACGCCATCGCCATGTCGGTGCGGGCAGCACGGTCATCCTTACCGGAACCGGAGGCCGCGGCTGTTGCAGCAGCCACGGCCGCAACCGCGGCAGCCACGGCTGCAACCGAAACAGCAGCGTGGACCTGAGCATTGTGCGCTCGTGTCTCCTCTTTCTTCTTCTCCTTTCTGTCCTTGAGCCACCGACCAACAGTCTTGTTGGCACCTCGATACATCTGAGGCTTCGGTGTGCTTGCCGCTCTGCAGTACTGCATATTTCTTGAAATATTTCAGAATTTTAAAGCTTATCACCAAGCACTTGGAACATAGGATGTTGCTATCATTTTCCAATAATTGGTTGTTAGTTCCATGACCAATATTGTAGAACAGACAAAACAAACTCTGTATCTTAAACAGAAAGAAAATCCTGTCTTCATACATTAATGAATTGCAACAAAGACAGGACCTTGAATTGACAGAACGAATGCCAATTTCTAAGGTGGGTCCTGAGCTCATAGTACAGCTAATTATTGAAGACAGTGCATTTCATTGGCTAGTACAAATCACTGTATTTACACAATGCTACCTGCTAACCTACACCAAGTCATTAGATGTGGAACTATTAAGCTAAGTGTGCCATGCACCAGCGCACATCAGTAAGCAATGTTTAGCCACAGAAGACAATCGACACAATCATGAAGCAGTGGACGAGAGCCCAAGGAGAGGCTTTCTTCAGGAGGACAATATTAGTCATAGATCAGATAAAAGAATGCATCATTACACTAAATCAGAAAGCTGAAGGAATAACACTCGATTAGGGACCAAAAAGGCACAACTAGCCACACTAATGATGCATAAAAAGGGCGCAACCTAAAGGCAGCAGCAAGGACTGGCATGCCTGCAAGCTTGCTGCTTTTCACCCAGAGAGAGAAATGGGTAGATGTGTGACATGGGCAGACTGCACAAGGCACAGTGTTTGCTTGCACAAGCAGGAGACCAGAGCTCAGAGACAAGCACTGAGACCGGTAGGGGGAATCAAACCTTCTTTACCAGACACCGGGCTAGCAACAAAATCCATCGTATCAACAGGTTCACAGCCCCTACTGCTCAGAGAGCTAGATGACAGCAGGTCACAGAACACAGGATTAGAATAAAAATTACTAGCAGCAGTGCAAGGGGGATTAGGGGCATGTACAGCCCTTGATTACCAACAGTTTACATCTTGGAGATTACTAGAGTGCCCCACTGTGTGTGGCTTACCTATCCTAATCAAATCTTTGGCCTTGACCTCTCATAAGCCTTGTCTCTCTTGGGTTTGGGGGCATGTGACAGAGCAGCAATGTGGGGGCATTCTTGGGCCTTTTTTCTCCTTAATAAACCCAAAACTAGGAGCCATTCAACAGCCATAATACTAGTACTTCATAAGAAAGATCTAAATACATGGTTCATGGATTAATGTAAGAAAGATTCCTTCCAAGCTTCAGATTAAGATGTTGTCAGATAAGATGGGCCAATTACTAGGCTGGTCTCAGTGGTCTGACTGTATAACAGATTCCTTTGTCTCTGGATATCCAAGCACATCATTGTGGCACCATACTGGACATACTGTATAGGTATGTTATTCTGGCACCATACTGTATCAGTAAGCGAAGTTGCCCGGTAAAACACTGTAGAGGTGTAATGCTGAAAGAACTGAGGGCTAAATGAAAAACATTCAATTATTGCGGTGAGGTGAGCAAACAACGGGAAGTGACACATGACAAGTGCTACAGTGAAAGGGAGGGCAGTGTGGTACTACAGGAGAGACGAAAGCAAGACAATGGAGGATCGAGGGCAAGGAAGAAAAAGGGAAGGGGCTATCTTTTGTTGACAGATTGGCAACAGGATCCTATATTTTGGAAAAGAGCATCCTTTCCTCAAGCCAAGAAAGAGGTCAAGCAGATTTCTCAGCGTGCGTATCCCAACTATCCAAACTTGCAACCACATTTTTCAGTACTTCAGTGTTCAATGGCAAGTAAACGATTTCTTTCATCAAAAACCAATAAACACTTCTACGTTAGTCTCTACTAGTGGTACTCTACTGCCAGTAATATCACCAGTAAAGAAAAATAAATGAGCCATTGATTTACATATCCTAACAATTATCCCAACTAATCGTCAACGAAGAAGCTATTAGTGGTTCAGGTTCATCCAAGAGAACTGTCTATAGTAGTACTACAAATTCTCCATGTGAATGGATAGACTGTGGTCAGTAGTAATACAGGAGTTGTCGGTGGGGAGACGGAAAAGGACATGACCATGACAAACGATTTCAAGGTAGGGGGGGCAGAGAGAACACAAACTCTTACGGGAGAGAAACCAAAAGGGATTGGGCAAAACAAAAGAAGTGGGGAAAAAGAAGCGGGGGGGTTTAGAAGTCAGGTGTTTTATTGGAATGGGAGAAAGGCATCCCTACGAGTTCTTTGTCTAGCTTTGTTTTTTGTTCTCTCTCTAGAAAATTTTGTACAGCTGCGAAGGCTGCAAGGCTGGTCTCTTTGTCCCACAGCTCCCAAGAGATGGTTTCTTCGTCAAATGACGCTTGTGACCTCGGCTGCTATATTTTACACCAACTAATTTACTACTGTCTCGTTCCGAAATATATCGAAATTTGATCGTTTTTCAGTTTCTTATTTGAAATATTTTTGTGATTAATATTTTTATTCTTACTAGATAATAAAACATAAAATATACTTTATACGTGACTTATTTTTTAAGTTTTTATATAATTTTTTAAATAAGACAAATGGTCAAAAGTTGGACACGAAAAAAAGAAAAATAAAGTTATTATGAGACGACGGTAATAGAGATTGAAGTAATGTTTACTCCTACTGGAGTACAGTTTGCAAAAAAAAAATCAGTGATACTACCACTTGAACACAAAAATATGTGGAGAAACTTTTCACCTCGGATTGAACAGAAACATCAGGTGGACATATTTTGCTAAACAAATATGCAGTTTTGCGAGGACAAACTGAACTGTTACAAAGCTGAACAAAAGATTTAGGCTTTATTTCTTTCGGTTTGGGATTATTATAATCTAGATTATTAAAAGCCGAAAAAAACAGACATTTTACCTGGAGTCTAGCTTATTATAATCTGGTAAGCTCATTTATGTGAGTTTTTTTTAGATTATTAGGTGAAAAATTAATCACCATGCCACTCACTTCCTCTTTAATCTAGGCTCTAATAATTTAGAAAATAAATAATTCACAGCTCATACTGACAGTAATCTGACTTAATAATCTAAATTATAATAATCTTAAGCTCAAAGAAACAGGACTGTAATTTCCCACAAAATAAGCTGATTTCCCACAAAATAAGCACAAGACTGTAATTTCTTTATGGCTTTTTAAACAAGGCCTAAATAATCAAACACATTTGATTCAACTAGTCTCAGCCTCTCAGGCAGTAAAAGCAGAGCCTTGGTTCTTGCCCCTCTCCCGTGATTATTAAATCACTTAAAAACATCGACTACTGGTACTAGTAGCAGTAGCAGTTAACCATAAGCCTGCAGATTATGCTAGTGTAGGCATTGAAAATTGCAGCCAAAGTACTTGTGCAACTGCTGGAGCAGCACACAAGGTGACATGTGGAGCAGTAGTACGGTGTAGAGAGAGGTGACAAGAAGGCACCTTTGCGTCATCGATCTCCGGCGAGACCGGCGGGCTGTCGGTGAGGGAGCCGCCGCCGGTGAGAGGGCCGCTGCTGTGCGAGAGCCGGCCGGAGGTGAGCGGCGCCACTTCCTGCTGACAGTTACAACACGAGACTCTTCAGACATCAGGTACAGATATTACAGGTATCAATTGATAGTAGTACAAAAGAAAGTTGGGTTCTTTTGACTGGAAAAAAAAACTCACGCCAAAGATTCGATGCAATTTCCCAAATAAAAATCAGTTCTCACAAAAGCAGAGTAATTAACAACAGATGATAGTAAATGTTTTCCATGGTCATTAATTAGTGGGGCTTAAGCTGCGTAATTAAAAAAAACTCCTCCTTTCATCGCCCTTGGGAGAAAAATCTCTCCTTTGGCAGTTTCTCCTTGTCCAAACATGCGGTCAAAGGTAAAACGATATAATTAACGAGGAAAACGGGAATCCGATGAGCGATCGAACGAAACCGCCTGGACGAGTTGGGAGGTAGAAGATCCATGAATTCTTCCTCTTCATGAAGAGATGCTGCGTTTTTTTTCTGTACCGCGTTGTACAGGAAAGGTACAGCAAAGAGAGGACGAGACAGATCACGAAATCGTCCCAGAGACTACGGCAAACTAACCTGAAGAATAAGAAATCGAGAGGTCGCGGACAGATTCGCGGTAGAATGCAGCTAATTCGGTTGATTCGAAATGAACCAAATCCCCAATAAAAAACGACCAAAGATGACGCCTTTTTTTTTGTTAAACAGGGGGAAGAAGACGAATCTCCGGGTACGAATCGAAGAGAAATAAAAGCAGCCATTTTTTTCGATGGATTTGTTCTGCTGACACGAACAGGAAGAAGAGAGGAGGAGGAGGAGGAGGGTGGCTGACCGCCTGCGCGAGGATCCGCTCCATGATAAGGTGCGAGGTGGCCGCGGAGGCGAAGGAGAAAGAGCTCCCCGCCGCGGCGAAGGAGGAGGGCCCCCCGTCGTCGGCGGCGGCCTCGCAGGCGGCGTCCTCCGCGATGGGGCCAACCGAGGAGGCGAGCGCGGGGGGCGCGCACCGCGGCGGGCGGGGGACGGCGTCGACGGCGGAGGCGCTCCAGGAGCGGGAGAGGAACTCGAGCGGGTCGAGCGGCGGCTCCGGCGGCCGCAGCTGATCCCCCGCGGCGTGGCGGTGGTCCCCCATGCGGGTGCGGCAGCCTAGGTGAGGTGGAGGGGTTAAGTGCGAGCGAGCGGCCGACCGGGCTGGCCGTGTGTGCGTGCTGCGGCGGTGCGTGGAACGCTGGGTCGGCGTCAGCCAGAGCGTTGTGTGCGTGCTCGCTCTGCTGCTGGGAGGGGGGAGCGTGGGAAGCGCGGAGGAGGTTGTTGCTCGCTTTTATAGATGGTGACGAGGAGAAAGGTGAGAGCCACTGCCCACACAGCCTCTCTGCGTGCGACTCGCCTCGCTACTACTACTACGTTGCTTCCTGGATACAGGTGTGTTGTCATACATCATCATCTACGTTTGTCCAAAAGCTGTTAAGATTGAGGCTGGGTTCTTTAAACCCCAGATTACTCTAAGATTTTCTTTTTCTTGGTGGTTGTACGTATGTGCAAATTTTATTAAAAAAACACTACATATAAGTTTATAATCTCATCTTTTAAAAATAAATCTTTAACTTTGTAGTGGGTAATTCCATCGTTAAATAGCTATCATAACGGTTGGGTCATCTTTTATCTTTAGTTGAAAAATAACACAACCTATATGTTATATGCAAAAGTACCAATTAGCCATGAACTATTTGGATAGACCAAATTTACCTCTATAAAACTCGAAAACCAAGGAAAATATGCAAGATCAATTTGATGAAGCATATATATATATATATATATATATATATATATATATATATATATATATATATATATATATAGTCGTCTTTACACGTTTCCTCTCTAGCTCTCTAGGCTGGACTGGCTCCGAACCTCCGATCTCTAGTTTGATCTTTGACAAGTATTTCCTCCGTTTTAGATTATAAGACTTTCTGACTCAGATTTATATATGTACTAAGGAATTTATACATATATATATATAACATATACATTGAGATATATATTGAGATAGATGAATCTATATAAAGCAGAAAGTTTTATAACGTGAAACAGAGGGAATATATACGTTATGGATATATCTGCCCGTATCAGGTAAAAAATTGCGTGCCTGCTTGTGCTTGGTCGTTGATCACTGTACCGCAGCTCTTGTACAGTTATGCCTCAAATAGTAAAATTAACAGTTTAACACAGTGGTTTACTTCGTACAATTCAACTGGTACCGCGCATAATTAAATGTCAATCTGTACACCACCACAGTGTGATTACATATGTTTCACTGCCTTTGGCGCGTCACTTACACACATGCATGTCATTTAATTTGAAGATTGGATGGGATGAAATAATGGTGTGTACATTAACTTAATTCAGACCTGAGATTTAGAAACACACATAAAAAAGCTTTTAGTTAGCTTATCACGTACTACCTCCGTTTCATACTGTCTTTCAAGCTTTGTCTAAATTCATTCATTGATGAATATATGCAATTTATATATATGTCTAGATTCATTAGCATCCTTATAAATTTAGTAAATGCTAAAAAGACTTATATTATGAAACTGATGAAGTATATCTAGATGAGATATATGTAAACGCGGGGTCAAATTAAACGCATGAGAAGACACACACACACACACACATATATATATATATATATATATATATATATATATATATATATATATATATATATATATATATATATATATATATATATATATATATATGAAGCAACATATCATATCCGTTTCTCTTCAAAATTCCTACAAATTAGCCTGTCTCTAAGAATTTCAATTGAATTTGTAGCCATCGGATCGGATATACTTTGTTTACGACGGGAGGCTTTATGTAGAATTTTTTTCATATAACCAAACTATCTACTGGACCGATGATGGAAATGAATCGGTTATGGATGTCTGAATTTTTCAGGTGTTTCGTTTACAAATGAGTAAGGGATATGATGGTCACCAAGGAAATATTATTCTAATATGTTAGATGAGTATATCCGGTTAAATAAGTTGAATATACTCATTCCTATTTTGCTCTAAGTGATATGTGGTCTGTTTTGATTGGTTGTAGCGAGTTTAATTTTCTGCTAACAAGTTTCAAATGAGTTTTTCATCTAAACCATAATCTAATTTGTGGTCCGATTACACCATTATATTCATTATAATTAAAACTTTGAAACATGGTCTCTCTATATAACAAGTGGATCCCACTATATTTTAGCTTATCCTATGGATGCTATATCCCTCCAACCAAACAGGAATTAAATCATTCCATTCATACAAACCAAATGAGAAATTATTGAATAGCCATATCCCATCTATCATAACCGTGAACCAAATACACCATAAAATTTCTCTATGGCCAAAAAATATGTATTGTCAATATATATACTCTATTTAAAAGTCTTATTTAAAATGATATCATGAGATACCTTGTGTTAAAACTTTATATCTTCGGTCACTTGATATCTTGAGATATTAAAATTTTACGATAAAAACCTGATACCTTTACATAGTTTTCTCAGTACCGTAAAATTTCTCGCTCTTTAGAGATTACATGTATTGCGAGTAATCTTTACTAGTTAAGACAACATAGCCCTTTAACCATTGATGCCGTGACACCACCACTAGCGTGTATGTGAGTCTGCGGCGTTCAATATATATGTAGTTGGCTTTTCTTTTAAAAATGATGGCTTAATACTCTCAGTTTGTATCATTCCTTTAAACTCTTATCTTTTTATAAAACAAAATGCTATTCAAGTTTTATTCGTTTTACCTCCCTAATGCATGTCTTTAACGGCTCACGCCATCAATTTCGTTCATCTTCTTAGGTTATTTGTGAGCCCTAGGAAATGGTCTCATAGAAAAAACTCGTCTGTTTTGAGACTACTCTACTCATAATACATGTGACTTGTGTAGACTAGTTCATTTGCTCGAAGCACATGTATCCTGCAGAGAATACTCCGACGTCCTACAGAGCACCTCCTTGCTGCCACGGTGGCATCTGAACCTAGTTGGCACTGTGAAACGAGCGCTCGAAGGTCCATATTGTATACTCAATGTTGACCGCGCATATAACTGATATCAATCTTAGACAACACTCCCTGTAGTTTCATAGTACTTATCATTTTGAATATTGGTTTGGTCAACTTTTTAAAAAACTTGAACTATTAGTAACTTTTAAAATATTTAGTTCGAAAACACCAATACAGCATATACATGGGTCATAAATAGTATTTCAATATAGTATAAACTATTTATTTTACATATTTTAATAAAAACTATAATCAAAAATATATTTAGAAACCTATATTATTATTATCTAAAACGATAAAAATGATAAATCTAAAATAAGCAGTGAAATATAGTTACTGCTGTTTGGTTGAGAATGGGATGCAATGCATGCCGTGGCTGACTACAGTGGCTAGCGTTTTAAATGTTTGGCGTTTGTTTTACACGGCCACGGCGTGAATGGATGGGCAGGCAAGGCGTGGGGCCCACCAACTGACATTCAAGTGGAGAGGAGTGGACCATGGAAGGCGAAGACGACATATATAATGCAAATTCACCCTGGATGCATCAAAACGATCGGTGCAAGCCAGGACAAGGTGACGGTACATTACTCCTTTTGTTTTGTGAAATCAAAAACTACTAGCACGTACTCCGGTTTGTTTTAGTTTCGACAATATTTTAGAGACAGGTCACCGTTTGTGGAGTCTTTCGTTCCCATCTTTTCGCTTTTGTTTATACTTATAAGATGAAATTTATATATTTAAACTTCAGTTTAGAGTTACTTTTGTTTTTTTATCATAGTTTATTGTCCGGTCTTGATTTTTAGATCGATAAAAACATATATAAAAATTTAATTTTATTCCTATATTAGTTTTTGTTTACAAATATGTCATTTGACTTTTTATCCTCTTCACTAGAAATATTCTCTTTGATGACTAGAAAAAACAAATATTTGTAGGGTCGAAGCACCATGATTCTTACCCTCCGCAACCTTACCACACCCATCAAGCGTAGTGCATGTTGTAGCAAGTCGTCGAAGTTAACTACTTGCGGTAGTACTACCACACATGCATGTAGTCGTAGGCGCACACATGCAACATGGAAACAAGCCGAAGGCACCCCTAGCGGCCAAGCTATCATCGCCGGCCTTAAAAGAACTCAGAAAATGGACCAAGTGAGATTGTAAGAACAATGAGCCTCATCCGGGGAGAGCAAAAGTTTCGTGAGCGATGAAGGAGTCCACACACCTCTTGTACGGAAGGGGCACTGTGGCATCCTACTAAAGTTTTCTTGATAGAGCGGGTTTTGACCCTCCTAACTTTCGACGTGATGATCACATGCAACTCCAACAGCATAAGGTTACCAAGATGGTACAATTTATGATTTGAAGTACGGTAAGTTCTCATCATGTTGTACTACCTAAGGCTAAGTTGGTAGGTGGCTCCATGTCAGACATGTTGCCCTATTGTGGTTTTCTTTGGCAGTAGGGACGCACCGTAGGTCGTAAGTACGCATACCTCTTCGATCTGTAAGTACGCAAACGTAAGCGTGGATCTATCTCGGTGTACATGCGTGCATCCCCAGCACGAGCACGACGCAGACATGCATGCACGTACGTATGTACGTACGTACAGATCGGTCGATGTATTCGCCATGTCTCGCAGCTACAGCTCAGCTCGTTGTATAATATATTTTTAAACATGTTTAATAATTAGGCGAATCCTTACATAAGGGTATGTCTGCCTGAGAATTATCATATATAATTTGATAAATCTATTTTAGCAAATCGGTAATAATGGTAAAATTGATAACATATTTTAATATACATACACTAAATAACACATATTTGTATTCGGGTGATTTATACTAAGAAATACATATATACTGGTATATATCGGAGTATAAAGTACAGGGTATGATAGGGCATAACTAGCATACCCTTACCTATGCCCCTGAATTATATTATATTATATTATATTATATATATATATATATATATATCACCCATATTTTTTAGAATATATTTACCATATAAATGATAAGTCCATGTGTAACATTAAAACTAATTACATAGTTATGGAGAAAATAGTGAGACGAATCTTTTGAGTCTAATTAGGACATGATTAGCTATAAGTGATATAGTAACCAACATGTGCTAATGACGGATTAATTAGACTCAAAAGATTCGTCTCGCGGTTTACAGGCGGAATCTAAAATTTGTTTTGTAATTAGACTAAGTTTAATATTTCAAATATGTATTAAAAATTTTGATGTGATGTTTTTGTAAAAATTTTTTTGCAAACTAAAATTTTGAAGCGATCTGCCGATCTATCTGATCACCACACACAGCACTTCACGTGAGGTACGTACGTAAGCACGCGCGATCCTACTACTGTACGTGGAAAAAGTGGACGTGTTACGGAGAGAAAACCGTCGACAGCTGAGAGCTAGCTAGCTACTCCGTAACTGTATATAGGGCTACTATTCCTCTGCAAGTTTTACGCCCTGCCGGCTTTATAATACCCCGGGACTATTAATTTTTTTTAAAAAATAGTCACGCGTAAAATGTTTTATCAACTAGTAACAATAAAAATATTAATGATAAAAAAAATTTAAATAAGATATTGTATCTACAAACTGAAAAATAAACTTAATATGAGATGGGTTCAGTATTATTTACTTTTTTTCTGTTTTGATAAAGTGCAACCAGCAACCGGACACACCACCCCTGCATGCTTCACTTCACGTACGGTTCGTGATCGAGGAGAAACCCCCGGATACGAAGGTGCAAACGTAAGTCTAATTTCACCACGCATCCAACTATATACTATATACGGGGGTAGCTATAAAATATTATGTTTTGTATCATAAGATTTTTCATTATGTCTAGATTTATTTATTGTTCACATCGTGTGTATATATATGTACAGATTCATTACCATTAATATTATAACCATTCGGTCCAGCCCATCTCGAACAGTGACAGCTACGATTCACCTGAGATTCCAGAGTGGGTATGTCTGGAAAAACTATATTTATAGTAGTGTTAGAATGTCTTACTGTTTTTCTAGTTATAATCTTTCAAATGTAACTATATTGTAGTTACACTCTAACTTTACTACAATTATAATTTATTTTTTATATAATTAGGCGTAAATAATCCAAACATGAGCCTGGTTGGCCGGCTAGTAGAGGGATATCTCACCTAGTCCGTCGTAGGTTTGATTTCAATTGCATGCACGCGGGTTAATTACTCTCCTTTCTGTAAGAATCTCAGGATGATCCAATGGCCATAAGATTCAATGTTGTGGAAGAAAAAAAACTTTCGAGAGAAGGGATTACCTGAAACATATTTCTTTTCGTACATGAAAAGTAAACATTATTCTTTTGTCTATCTTTCCCCTCCTTACACCACAACCACATGGATATGCAACAAATTGAGTGTCGTTCTCAGCGACTCTGCTTTCTTCCCTGCCTCCTCGTGCTTATAAGGCGTCCCCGATCTTGACAATGACTCGTTTCCCTTGCTAGAGTTGGGGCTTGCCCGAACTCTGTTGGGAAAATTCGCAAAGATTGAAATTCAGATGGTGCGTACTCTATGCATCCAAAAGTATAAAAATATATGGATTCTTTTAGAGATTAATATAGAAGTGAGAAATGATCATGATCAGGGGAGACAACTAAGTATGTAAAAAAATTAAATAAATAATATTTTTTTATTAATTGAGATGCGAAAATAGGTGAGGAGCGATGCCCTTGCATCACTGAAGAAATTTTAAACTACTCTACTTTTACTTATATTTTTGAACGGAAGGGGTAGTATATTACTTGTTTTGGGGCCTTACTAGGCTGATCCAAAAATTCGATAATACGAAAATGTTGATCATCCATTTTTTTAATAGAAAAAAAAGGGTAGGATCAGATACCTCAACCCGAGGCAAGCCAAAACAGAAACTTTTAGTGCTACTAAACCAAACAAAAGAGTAGCCAATTAATGTAAACAACTTTTTGGCAACGATTAATTTGCTAAAAACATGATAAGGTTAGATTTGACAGTGAACTAAACACGTCCTACAGTAGTAGGTGCCGACGAGAGAATCCATCGGACCCGGTCCGTTTGCATCGGGAACACACGCACTTGCAACAGTAGCCTACCTGAACCTGAATCTGAACCTGAAACTGAACTAGGCGACGTGCATGCGTCGATCGATCTGTACGTGCAAAGCTGGCTGCCTGAGAGTAAGTTCAATAGCATAGCCAGCTACTATTTCCAATTCATCTATAGCTAATCTAATAGTCAATGCATATAATAGTTAGCTATAAAACATTAATACATGGTCCCACATATCATACATACATTTTGTCTTAGAGCTCGTGTGCAGCTGGTTACAAATTAGTAGTCCACCTCTTTTCTCTCTTTATCTCTTTAAAATATGTTTATAGCTGGCTTATAGCCTACGATTATACATGCTCTGATGGATCGACGGACATACGCAAGCACGAACGGACAGAGGAGCTGTACTCTCTCCGTCCGTCTTTTTGTTTCTATTTGTGTTTATAAATTAAAACATGGTTTTTAATTTTATTTTAGGGTATTTTTAAAGTTTATTTTGTCACTTTATCTTTTATATAGTTAAAAGTATATGTATAAAATTTATATTGATAAATATACCTACATGCACTGCATGGTGGGAGATGAATGGACGATCGATCGACGGAGCCATGGATGCCATTGGCATTGAAAGCCGGGTACAGTTTCGTTCATGGAGACCGATGCAAACAGTTTCAGCTCGCGCGGCGTAGCGAGGCAGGGACAGCTACGTGGAGTAAAGTACCTACTAGCAGCTTGGAAGCCACGGTCGCCGAGGATCGAGGAGCTAGCTCTGCAGGAGTAGCTGCTACCTACCTACTCTGTCCGGCAATGTGCGACAGTGGCGACAGTACTCATGATCCAATCAATCTCGTCGTCGTCACTCCGGCCGGGTCCCTACCGCTTCTTGTGCGAGCTAGAGCGTCGTCAACCATGGCGTTGTGAATCTCTCGTACAAGTACGTCTCTGCTGCTCGCGGACCCAAGCTCCTTGGACCCCATTGACCTGCTGCCCTTTGCATACTCCTACCTGAACCGATCGATCATCTAGGCTGACCAGGGTTTGGTAACCGCGGGGTCCGTAGGGCATGGCTTTTACATTAAGCCAGCCATACTAACCGAGTCTAAATTTAAGAAAAATTAAAAATTTTGAGGAAATTTAATAGAAAAAATATATATCGTATAGGTTGATATGTAATGTAGTTTTGTCAAAGAAATTCATGAAAAAGTGTATTTTCGACGTAATTAAAAATCATAAACGAGAATGTTGGGAAACAAAATTAAAAAATAGCCTATTACAAATAATATTTCATAGGAAGATAGTTAAGAATATTTTATTGTTGACTCATTATTAATTTGCACTATACACTAGGGTAAATAATGTTAAAATACAAATATACAACGATGGATATATGGAAAATATGTATGGAGAAAAATTATATGAGCATGTTAGTAATAATGGGTAGTAGGTATATTTGTTACGTAGCAATCAAAATGAAGTTGTTGTTATTTGCTATTAGTGTGAATTATTTGGTGAAGTGTGATATGACGTTGTATGTTTATATTGCAATATCAAGAATTTAAAAAAGTCATGTGAAAATTTTCTTGTTTTCCTAAAACTAAAACATGTTCTATTTTTCTATTTTTCCTATGTCACAACTCACAAATATAGTCACAAAATATTTTTCTTATTTTTATGTATATTTTAAGATTTTTAATGTTTTTTTTTGCATTTGATAGCACACCCGCGGTCTCCTCGCGGTAACCACGGTTTTGGAAAAAATCCACGTGGGAAACCACGGTTACCGCGGTTTTCATGCGTTGTTTTATAGCAAGTATTTACCGCGGAGTTTTGAATTCAAACTTTTTTGTTTTTAAATTCGTTGTGATTTTTGCGGTTTTGACGGTTCCTTTACTAAATCTGCCGGGGCGCAGCTCCGTGGTTTTTACGGGAAGGCTGACCGTTTCCGGTCGCGGGGTCACGAAACAACAACCACAGTGGAACGCGGACCACTCGCGGATCGAACGATCGACGATCAGCTTGCTAATTAGAGCAAGCCTAATAATATAGGCCGCGTTCGGTTCGCATGATAAGTTAAACTTATCTCTATTGTTTGTCAGGTGCACGTCTCAAACAGCTAAACGGCGTATTTTTTTACAAAAAATTTTTATAAGAAAAATATTTTTAAATATCATATTAATCTATTTTATATAATTTTAATAATTAGTAATTAATTAATAATGTACTAATCTATTATAACGTTTTCCGTCCCAGATATAAGTTAACTTATACCCCCAACGAACGCAGTAGTTAACTCATCTTAGCTCAACTATATATTAGTTAACTTTTTATCATTAATGCATGACCCACATGTCTATGTCACATAGTTTCTTGGTTATTGTGTTAAGCTGGTTATAAAATTACAACCCATTTCTCCTCTCTCTTCTCTACAGAAGCATTTAGCCAGCTTATAGCCTCGTAGCCAACGTGTGTGTGCCTTCTGTAAAAGTTTAGTGCCGTGGCACGAGTGATTACACATCCCCTCCCCACAACCACTACACGCGCGCGTGTATATATAGACAATTTAATACTACACTCTTTTAAAATAAAATTATTTCTACACCATTTTGTTTATCTGAAAATGAATTTATCTTAACAAATCATTACACCTAGGTTCTTTCCTCCAAATAAGTAAACCATATCTCGTTTTCTATATGTATGCTTCCCAAACTGCTAAACGTTATGTTTTTGCGAAAATTTTATACAGGAAAGTTGATTTCAAAAAATCATATCAATTCATTTTTAAGTCTATTATAGCTAATAATTAATTAATCATATATTAACCTATTGTTACGTTTTCCGCATCGGTTACTTAACCCACTAAACAATAAAGATAATACCTTGTATATACATGAAATTTTAGCTCTTCTATACCCCTAAATTTGCTTACTTCCTTGTATACCTCAAATTTTGATTTTAATCCCTTTTATGACCCTCCCGTCAGTTTACCATTAGTTAATCGTCTAATTTCTAAAACGATCATTTCACCATTTGCATGAGCATAAAATTTATGAATAATATTATTAAAAATATAGAATTTTATCATATTGGACTATTAACAGTTATTTGTTGTGTGATACATTATTTATGACAAAATTTGTTTTTAGATAATGAGATACAAATATGTATTTATTTTATTTTCTAAAAAGTAATAAAAATGAGGAGCATTCATACAAAGATAATTGGGGCAATTGCATAATTGACCCTACTTTTAAGACGAACGATGAAATTGACCCTTCTTTTTCAGCTTTACAAATTTGACCCTCTTTTTAAAAAATGAAGCAGCTGATTGACCCTGTTCCGTCAAGGATATTTAACGGTGTTAAATGGAGTATAAATTAACTTTTTTGCCCTTGCTCTTTTGACCCTATTGTATGTCAATTTTTAGGAAATATATGTTATGATATTTGATATTTATTTGGTAGATGTGAGGCTAGTTTGATATATATAATTTCAAATTCAATAAATTTAAACATAGAATTATATAATTCGAAATTTAGTATTTATTTGATAGGTTTAAGGTTAGTTTGATATATATAATTTTAAATTCAATAAATTTAACTTAAACTAATAATTCAATATATATATCATTTCAAAACTTAATTGAATTGTAAGAAGATTACACATGCTAATTAATTCATTAACACTTTTATTACTAAATTAAGCATTCAATGTATATGATTTTTTTGAGATTCTAACAACTTGATTTGAATTAGTTTTGATCTCTTTGATGGCAGAAAATAAAATGAAACAATATAATGCCCTGGAGATCGATACCAAAATCCACCTTATCTCTATTACGTTCATTGATTCCGCTGAGAGAGATCGAAATCTGAGTGTTCGGTCGGTGCAGAGCCATGGCGGCGACGGCGGCCGAGCGCGGCAGCTTCTACGTGATCGTGGTGGGCGCCGGCATCATGGGCAGCTGCGCGGCTTGCCGCGTGCACGTGCTGCTCCGTGAGCGGCTCGACCTGCTCCACCGCCGGGGCTCGTAGCGCGGCGAGTCCTGCGGCGTCCGCGCCACCTACGCGCAGGCGCACTACCTGCCCTTGGTCCGCCTCGCCGCGCGCCTCTAGGACGACGCCCAGCGCGACGCCGGGACACCACCGCCTCCTCCCCCCCCCGAACGCCGCTGCCACCCCCGGCCTGACGCCGCCTCCGACGCCTCCTCCCCCCAGCCCGACGCCTCCTCCCCCCAGCCCGACGCCGCCTCCGTCGCCTCCTTCCCCCAGCCCGCCGCTGCCTCCGAGCCCTCCCCAGCCCGATGCCGCCGCCGCCCCCTCCTGCCCCGGCACGATGCATTGTGAGATAGAGAGAAGGGTGTGAGATAGAGAGCAGAGGCAGTATAGTCCATTCATAATAAAAAAATTATTTATTTTATTTCATTTACCTTAAATCCTAACAGCGTATATCAACGAGGTCAGTCAGCTGCTTCGTTTTATAAAAAGAGGGCCAAATCTGCAAAGCTAAAAGAGAATGATCAATTCCATAGTTCGTCTTCAAAGTAGGATCAGATATGCAATTATTTTAACACTATCAATGCTCACGACATTATTTTAAGAATGGTCCCGATCAAAAAAAATCTATTGTCATGTTAAATTTTAAATAAAAATTTTAATTTATTAAATTGTTTTATTTTTGAAATTAATGGCAAAATTTTATTCTCTAATTATTTAGTCTCAATAGTTACATAAAATGCACATACTATGCACTCAAACCAAATTTTCAATCATTTTTCGAGTTTATATTCAAATCTAAATCATCAAGGGTATTAAAGACATTTGTCATAAACTTATCAACAAAATGAAGAAAAATGTAACGGCAGGGGCATAAAAAGGATCAAGTTAAAATTTTAGAGGTGTAGAAAGTATCAGGTAAATTTGAGGGGCACAGAAAAAATTGATTGAGTTTTCAATGGTATACAGGAAATTTACCCAAAAGAATATCGCCTGCATGGGGTTTGTTTAAGTAGAGAGAAAATGTATTGAAAGTAGATAAAATACGGGATAATCACATTGATAATTAATAATGTGAAGGGTGCTATATATATTTTTTGCATAGTATGGGCAGGTTTTATAAAAAAATAAATTTATTTTGAGACTAATGGTGTGTTCTTTTACAGATCTTTTTCCTTGACTTTTGTTTACACATTTATCTGAGCTGCTAAATGGTATATATTTTTCGTAAAATGTTTTTATATGGAACTTTATCATATCATATTTGTAAAGTATATTTTCAGCTCTATAATAGTTAATTTCATTGTTTATACTGTTATATATAGCTATGGTAAAAATTAGATAATCTTTCCTCCATAAAAGAAAATAGGTTTAAGGTTGCATTCGACTTATGTTATCTTATCCTATGCGGAATACATGTAGTAATAGATCAGTACATGATTAATTATAAAAATATAAAATATATTAATATATTTTTTAAAAATAGATTACATAATTTTTAAAGCAATTTTTCAATACAAAATTTTCATTAAAAATATATCATTTAACTGTTCAAAAAACGTGCGCTCTGGAAACGAGAAAACCTAGGTTAGGAAGAGGGGGAGAAAGAACACGGCCATAGCCTAAGTCCCACAAGCATAGTAAGTCACCATTACGCTGGTTTGTAAAATGCCTTAGTGCGGGTTCCATAGGAGCATCGACATGGTTGGGGAATGGTTATTGTTAATCCGACGCTGATAACACTATGGCTAGGGGAGCACTGGTGCATGTTCTGAATGCCAACCAGCACTGATGTCAATAACTTGGAAATTTGTCGTACATCAAAATAGCAACAGCTTATGAACTAGACCATCAACAAAGCTCACAATATATTTTGGTATATAAGAAATAACATTAAAATATGTTTTAAGTTCCAAAATATTTGAATTTGACATAATCAAATAAGTGAATATAGTAAGTACATTAGCATTCTGTGGTAAATTTAAATTATACTTATTTTAACACATTTTACATTCTCATGATTTTCAATATTTAATATGTTTTCTTATAGGCATCCTAATTTGAGAAAAAAACCAAGAAAAATTTCCTAAACTATATGTAATTTAAAATTTCAAACTAGACTATGTTTGTAATAAGTTATAATTTGGATGCAGACATTTTAATTAAACTGCAACATGTTCTTTTTTGTATTTTAGGTATTTTGAATTTATTACTCAAATAACAAAATCCTTGTTCCATTCTATACTAGAATACAACATATTACTCTGATAGAATTTAAATAACCGTAAGTGATCTAAGAGCACAATAAGATATTGGATCATAGTGGGGAGTGTTCGAAACGGACCTGAAGCCATTAGCATATGATTAATTTAGTATTAGCTTTTGCAAATTTGAAAAATGAATTAATCTGATTTTTTAAACAACTTTCATATAAAACTTTTTTTAAAAAAATACACCATTTAACAGTTTGGGAAATGTGTACGTGGAAAAAGAGGGAACTGCTTGATCGGTTTCGAACGTGGCCCATGTATAGTGGACAACGACTTTAGTGTACCATAGAGAAGTCTTCCTAAGAACATTTGCCTTGGCCTTCTTCTCCTTCCATCATGAATGTATGTATATGCCGGCAAATTAGTAATGGTACTAGTATATAGTAAGGCGGCGTTCGGCAACATGGCTTAGTTATCTTTAACCCCTCTTTTTTCACGCATACGTTTTCCGAACTGCTAACGGTGTATTTTTTAAAAAATTTCTATAAGAAAGTTGTTTTAAAAAATCATATTAATATATTTTATATTTTTAATAATTATTAAGTAGTAGTACTCTCCAGTACTTCACGACGGCAATGAATAAATGTCGTGTGACTCGATTCTCATTAGATGCTTGGTCGATCGATCATGGCGGTTCTGTGATCGATCTCAGATTGTTCGAGAGCAGTATTATGTCGTCGATCTGCTACCTAACTGGTCCACACTCCATATATTCGGTCGTAGGTAATAGTTTGGCTTTTAAATTGTATATTTATAAACGAAAAATAATTTAGAAATACAAATTCTATATACGTCTTTTTACCCATCCAAAAACAATGTCGAAAAAATAAACTTTAATAAAAAAACTTTAATCAACTTCAAATTTAAGGTTAAAAAATTAATTTTTTTATTTATAACCATGAGAAAAACGAAAATATGAGTATGATATGCTTCAACGAACAAGTGTTGCAAATATGCATGCGTACGTGGTAAAAAATTATTTTGTAGCAATTAATCCAGTGAAATGTTGAGGGATATATATTCCCAACGAAATTTCTTACAGTTCGATAGTTTGCTCAGATTAAGATTTGTGTCACGAGCCCGGTACGAGTAGCTTAATTAGTAGTACGCGACAGCCATGAATTAGAATCATTGCAGCTCTGTAATTCTAAACTGTTATTATTAGACGTACGTAGATAGTAGCCAGGGCGAAGCTACAGCGAAACAAAACAGAGGGTACCACTTATTCAATTTCTTTTAAGTATTTTGAACTAAGTTTTGATTGTTGCGGGTGTTTAAATTTAGATTTAAATTAAGAAAATACATATATGATAAAAACTGATAAACTTTAGCTAAATTTTTTTCTAGGAGTGTTTCCCCTTAGTAAGTAGTCAGCCCTAGTATGTAATTAGGTGTTGCACGGATAGAAGCCATATTGATTCTGCATGTTGCCCGGCCGGCGCGAGGAATCGAAGCTTATAGACAGCACAATCTCGTGCCCTTAATAATACTATATTAAATGACCTTAAATATATGTATTGACCCAATTGATAACGATGTATGCCATGACCGCTAATGCTGTAATATTAGCGAGAGAAATTTGTATGTACTTTCTTAAGGTTTCTTCAGATCACATGAACTTTACATAAATTTCAGTGAAAATAATTCAATTCCTCTATTCTTCCTCTTAAAATCCTTGAAACCGAAGAGACCCTTAGTTTCTTTTAAAACGAACCGCACCAGACGGTCCCAGGTTTTATGTTCGTAGCAAATTGCAAGTGAAAAAAAATTATAAATTAAACTATAGTCCTGACAGACTATAAACATGAAAAAAGCATGCTCTACAACACAAGCACCCACTGCCGATGAACATATGGGAGCACGATCTTCCGATACTCAGTTCCATGGTAGGGTAATTATCAAGCTGACATATTTATAAACGAAAAATGATTTGTTAATATAACTTTTATATATGTATTCTCAGCGATCGAAAAGAAAGGACTGACCGAAAAATAATCTATAATAAAAAACTTAAAATAAACTCTACATTTAATGTTAAAAATTTAAATTCTAGTTTATATAAGCATAATTATAAGCGAAAAGATATGGATATGATTTGAGGGGGAGAGGTCGAGAGAGAGAGAAGAATTACCAACCCTGCTATCTCGCGGTGACTAGCACACTGCTGCAGGAGGATAAATCGCCAGGCGAAGAGAGATTATATTTGTAGGAAATGGACTTTCAAACGTCAGTTTCAAGGGAGGTAAGGTTGTGACGTTAAGGATCTAGGTAGTATGGCTGTGTTTAAAAGATTATTTGATTTTTTTATAACTATTTAGCAGTGTAAATAATAGAATTAACTATTATAAAGATAGAAATCTAGGTTAGAAAGTTAAGATGATGAACTTATATATATTCGAAAATACACCACTTAATAGTTTGAAAAAAATACCTATAAAATCGATGAATAATGTGGGGGATAAGCTGGTAAAAGTTCACGTACTGGACTACTTAGGACGAGTAGGGAGTGAAATTAAGTCTTTTTTTCAACTACAATTAAACAAGAGGACTATAGATAGAATTTTGAACTGCATGTCTATGGGTATAACCTTAATTTATCTCTGTTTTTTACGCCCAGAATGGACGTATCCTTCCACCGAGAAAAAAAAAACAGCAAAAGTGCATGTGCTACTGTATTGATGGCTAACCGATTTTCATGTCCTCCAAAGGATATTTATAAGTTTTGCAATCCTAATTTCCATACACATGACACATGTAACTGTGCAAGAACATGCAAGTGGTTGATCTTCGATACATGCATGCATTTGCTCGCTGAGCATACCATGTTCTTAACTAAGCATTTCCTACATTAATTTGACGTGCCCTTTTAGATAGACATTTGATGAATTGATGGTTTCCATTTCACCGACGAAGCACCAGCTGCAACAGTTGGAATTTTTTTATTTTTAAAACTTTTTTAAGAAATAATTGTATTACTAAACATCTTAAGAAAATATTTTCAATTCTGAACCTTTTGACCACGCCACCAACATTGGCGTGACCAGACAACGCTGCCACACAGTCTAATCGGCGTTCTATGGCGTGGCATGACAATGCTGCCACGTGGCGTGGCAAGCCTTTTGGCCACGCCAATGTTGGTGGCATCGCCAAAAGGTTCATGCGGTGGAAATATTTTTCCCGAAGGTCTAGTAATAAAATTATTTCTTAAAAAGGTTTAAAAAATAAAAAAATTTCCAACAGTTGCACCCTCAAAAGTTATCTAGAAAAAGTAGCTTGCACTTGCTAAATTCCTAGACCTACAACAGTAACAAGGTTAGTAATGATCTGCATGTAATTAAATTTGAAATATCAACTTTGTAATATGTGATATATATCACGCTTAAAATATTATTTGAATATAAACATGGAAACCACAAAATTAAATTAAATTTCACCTTTTAATTTAAACACTACTGCAATATTTTTCTTACATAGGTTTACAATTAAATTTTGCATGCAGAATACCATCCCAATTTAAACATGTTTAAAAAATTGGTGCCTTTGATTTTACACATATGAAATTGAAACATGGTATTACAAGGCAATAGATTGTACCTGGGAGTTCAATTTGCAATTATTACTTACCTTATTAGACAAGTTCCTTTTAATGGCACATGCAACATAAATATTTTATTTCCTTGTTATAAAAGTTTTACCTCTAGCTAGCAAAGTAAAAGCAAGTTCAAAGATACTCCCTCTGTTTTTCTATCATTGGATAGATTTATATGGATGTCAATGAATCCACACATATATAAATTATACATATTCATCGATGAATGAATTTAGGCAAGGCTAGAAAGTTTTATAATATAAAATGGAGGTAGGAAAACCTAGAGCCGTTTTTTCTCCCATCCATATTTACAACAAGAATCCAACTTATATGGGTATTTAAAATGTAGAGTTAGGTATAATATCTTAATCATTACCATAAAGCAACTTTTATTACCCTATTTCCCTTTTTAACCACCTATGCATCATTCAATAAATATTAAGAGTCAACTCTAAGTCGTTGTCATTCATAACAATAATTTTTTTTCTCTTTCCTTGTTCTCTCTTTCCTCTACGTTATCATATTTATTTGTGTAACGATAAAGAAAGCTAATAAAGGGTTCAAATATACTTGAAGTACCTAAAAAACCACTTATTTAAAATATGAACGGATGTATTGACATTATTTTTAGTACATCTTAATCTAAACAATATTTCCATACAATCATACAATCAAAAATGTTATATAGGACCATGTAGATGTAGGATATACGAAAGTGAACATAAATATTAGGGTACATATCGGAACGACAATACAGGTTGGGATACTATAACCTTGAATAGTAGTAAGCCGACACTTCATCGATCACCACACTAGAACAAGGGGGAAATAAGATAATATATGATATCAGCAAATGCTTTAGAGAGAGATTCATACATATATCTGATCCACTAGCTATAGCTACAGGAATCAGGAACAATCTTTGAATTGGTGGGGGTGTTGTCGATCGGATGTGTCCTCCTAGCCTCTTTGACACATGCAGGATGGATGATCGAGATGATCGTTTGTATCTTTTCGTTCGTGCTTACTTTTATATCCAACATTTAAAATTTCAACATTAAATTCAGAGTTGACATTACGATTTTTTTACCGAAATTTATTTTTTTATACTAACTTTTAGATCACTAAGAATACATATATAAAAATTTTGTATCATAGATTATTTTTCGTTTACAAATATACTGTAGCCAAACGATCACCCCTCGTAAATTACGAGGCATCAAGGTTGAGAAGACGGCAACAACTTCATGCATGGACGACGACAGGCAAGAACAAGCAAGCTAAAGATAGCCGGATCGAGTAGTGGCAACGTTGGGAGGGAGGGATCGAGGGGCCGGCCGGAGACGGAGAGGAGAGGAAGCAACGAACGACTGATGGAGGTGTGCCACCTCTCAAATCATGGCGTCCAACCTTGGCTCCAATATCGCTGCCACTTGCATGATCCCTCTATCTGTCTCTTTCTCCATCATGTTCCCTTGGAATTTAGCCACCGATCGATCGATCCATGTCGACTGATATGGTTTATGCCTACGCGTACAGTCTGGTGTACTACAGTCCCGAAAATATAAATAGAGTGTTTCTTTTTTTTCGTTGGGATACAATTTTGGCTAATAATCGTTTTACTAATATGTTAGTGACCTGACATAAAAGTATAATCATAAGGAAATATTTTTTAGCATGAATCTAATAACATCTATTTTGTGTCGAAATATTATATTCTAATAAAGTAATTATTGATTAAGTCTTATATTAACGAAATAGAATATATTTTATATTTTTTATACGGAGGGAGAAATATATAAACTCTATATTTAAAATTTAAGGTCAAAAAAAATTTTAAATTTTAGCTTATAAACACAAACATAAGCAAAAAGATGGGGTGCAAATAGCATTATATGTACAAAGAATATTAGGCTCTACAACTGGTTTTTAAATACATACTTCATTTCACAATATAACAACTTCTAGCATTTGCAGTTTATCCCAAAGTAATATTACTTCTACAGATATATTTTATTTTTAACCAATCATACACTTACACCACACTAAAGTTTCTCATTTAATTACTTTCCCTTCTCACCCAATTACAACATCTTCCTATAATTTCACATGTACACTTTCTTAATGCATGTATTAAAATTTTTATATTCTTTATATACTCACCTGAATTAATTGTATCTGATGGAAAAACATGTGTAGAATGTTATTTGGTATGATGGAGCCCTGGACTGCTAATAAAAAAGGAGAGAATTCTATAAATCTTGGTAATTGAACGACCCCAGAGAATACTGCATTAATTTGAGATGGTTTTGTGGTGCTTTGAATCTTTTTGACGTTAGTAGGATGACAATTTGGGTACGGGTATCGGGTCTCCGCTGGGTACCCGATCCGATGGGGATGGGTACAGGTATAATTTTTTACCCGCGGATAGTACCCGTACCCGACCCGAATCAACACCGGTACGGGTACGGGTATTTTTTTCTACCCGTGGGTAACCTATCGGGTACCCGAACATAGTCCACATATTAAATTTTGGCTAAAAACTTATTATGTTATTCATGTAATAATATTTGTGATGTATTCCATTTTAGCTAAAAACTATGATGTGACATATGTCTTGAACTTTCGATGTGTGATGCAATATTGAATGGTTGAATCTGAACATTAGATAATGTACTATGTGCTGTTATTATTGCTATAATTAATTTGTTGTATTTTTTGTAATATTTTATTATGAGCAATATGTTGTGTTTGTTGAACTTTTCACGTGTGATGCAATATTGTAATATAGTGGTATGTTTAGTTTGTTGTATATGTTGGAATGTTATTTTGATGTGCTTTTGACATGTGAAATGATAGACCCAACGGGTATCCAATACTCGCCCGATACCCGACTGGTATGGATACAGGTATTATATTTTATCCGTGGGCATGGGTACGGATAGGAAATATTACCCGCAACCTTTGAATTGATGGGCAGGTAATTGATCTGCCAACACCAAATCCGACCTGTTGTCATCCCTAGACGTCCGTCTCTGCAATTATAGCACAAGACAAATGATGCAGTACTACGTACATATCACCACCAGTAGGCAGTAGTGCAAATAAAGATAAAGAGACTGCTTAGTTGGTGAAATGAAAATTTTTGCATGTCACATCAGATGTTTGACTGGATATCGGAAGGGGTTTTCAGACACGAATGAAAAAACGAATTTCATGGCTAGCCTGTAAACCGCGAGACGAATTTTTTGAGCCTAATTAATCTGCCATTAGCACATGTGGGTTACTATAGCACTTATGGCTAATCACGGCTCAAAAGATTCATCTCACGATTTCTCACGTAAATGTGCAATTAGTTTTTCATTTTATCTATATTTAATATTCTATTTAGATGTCTAAAGATTCGATGTGATGTTTTTGGGTGAAAATTTTTGGAACTAAACAGCCCCAAAACATCCCTCTGATCTTCCTGCCGGTGCGTGCATGTAATTAACACGTACCATTAATACGTACAATGATTGAGTCAATATATCTATCCGGCCGGTCTTATTAATTGTAGATACTGACATACTGTGTGTGATTGATGTACAGACATATGTGACTCTCTTGATTAGCTAGAGGCGAGTCCAAGTGTCAATTAGAGTTCGTGTTATATCAGTAGCAGACATATTGTCACAACATTTTGTGTAGTCCGAAGGTTTAATCAGATATTCTAATGGTCTACTCTCTCGATCCGTTACGAGATGAGTATTTCTGATTAACCAGAAAGCTGTACATAGCTATATCTTAGGAGAGTTGGAGTATATTACTATATATTTCTATTTTATATTATAAGACTTTTTAGCTTTATCTAAAATCATTAATTAATAAATATATATAATTTATATATATGTCTAGATTTATTAGAATCTATATGAATTTAAACAAGACTAGAAAGTTTTATATTATAAAAGGGTAGAAGTACATATCCTCATTAATATTGCTGCATGGTGCCGTATCCAAGAGCATTGTTTTCATATACTAATGCACTGATCGATAGAAAAAAAATGTTTACGCGGTCATTGCATTAATTGGATTATCCGATCTGAACTCACCGTCTACACATCATCCCACTAAGTTAGGATAGGTCTAATCTATACATCTTTATAATTGGAACCAAAAGCTCAAGTCTCAACATATATGCATTAAACCTCAAAATCAACTCACGGAAAATTTAAACCAAAAGCTCAACATAAATACATCTTTATAATTGTTTGGCTTTTTCATGAAAAAAAGGCAAACGACATATTTGTCAATACTAGAAAATAAACTTTAGTTAAAACCTCAAAATCAATTTAAAATTCAAGGTTGAGAATTTAAATTTTAGCTTATAAACATAAGCAGAAGCGAAAAGATAAGATCACGTCATCTAGAAATAATAGTCTTAGGATTATCTTATGCTTTGATCCCAGCCATTCATATGACCTGGATATTTACATGGTAGAACCTACTTAATATACTTATTGTTATAGCATTTAACATGCGTTAAGCCTATTACGAAGAAATAATAGCCTTTTTATCTCTCACGGTTGTTCACATATAATCATCTATATATTGTAACAAGCCGACGATCCCACGCGTTGCTACGGGAAATAGATATAGAAAGCACACTATTTGTTAGGGTGTTTTTTGAAACATTAACTTATCATGTTAATCAACTTTAGATGAACAGCAACCCTAATCAGCTGTGGATGAACGGTGTATGTGACCAGTACAGATGAACAATGCAACAATGAAGCTCCTGCATGGCAGCTTGGCACTTCTCTTCACCAAAAACATTAGTTTTTATAGATTCCCCATATGCTATAGAGCTCAATTATATTATTCTTACATTATGAGTGCACGCTATTTTATTGAACTTTAAATCTTAGAAATATTTCTAAATTCCATTCACTGTGGGTGTGGACGTGTTTGGTTAACTGAACCAACTCAGTCTTCCACCCACATATGCAATTGACGGGTGTTTGGTAGCCTGCATTGGCTTCAAGCATACAAAACTGCCTCCCTAGCTAGGCTGGGGAGGGAGATAACTTGGTATTGTATATTTGTATTACTGTAGATCAAGTCTCTAAAATTGACTATTAAATGACGTGGTTTTGCTAATATTAATTGGACGGCTCTACGAGATGCATACTAAACATGCATGTGCATGGATGTGCATTGAACTTACTCTCTCCGTTCCAAAAAAACCAAGTTTTCGGTTTTTGTGTCGAGCATTTGACCATCCGTCTTATTTGAAAAAATTTTAAAAATTTTTAAAAAAATTAGTCATACATAAAGTACTATTTATATTTTATCATCTAATAAAAATAAAATTATTAATTATAAAAATATTTTAAATAAGATAAGAAGTTAAACATTGTATCTAAAAACTAAAAAGTTATTTGTTTTGAGATGGATGGAGTATATATATATACACACAGCCAACTAATTAAGAGAATGGAACAAAACATAGCTAGCTACGCACGCATGCATGCTAGCTCATCATTAATTAGGGTATTTATGAATTTACATGTGATGGAACAGCTCTCAATTAATCGCGCCGATCGATCAGATGCCTGCCGCCGTCGTTTCTGTACGTACGTGCACTCCACAAATTCAACCCGGTGGGCTCGTTGATTGCACCAAGTGGCCGGTTGTGGAGCTGTCCCTCTACTACGGCTCTACACACACAGACCGACCACTTTATTTTTGGTTTTGTTTTTTAGTATGCGAAATTTCATCTGCATGTAGCCATGTACAGTATTCTTTTATACGACGCGCAGTTAACTAAATTTTTAGGTTCTCGTTTGATTTTTTTGTATTATTTAAAAAAATTATATAATTATTAATTATTTTATTATAATATAATTTATTACTGTCCTTTATAATTTTGTATATTCAGATATAAATTTTGAATAAGACGAATGATCACAAAAATCAACAGTGCTATATAAAAAAAAGTAATTTTACGATCTAACAAAAAATATCTCCAGTTACTGGTACCAAAGAACTTGCAAATGTCAAGGTAGCCAGGCTAGCTAACGTACCACTAGACTACCGGATCGACGGACGAGGAGTGAAAGATATGCAAGCCGCAATACAACGTACGTGGCTCAAACATATAGCGAAAATTCGCTTGCGCGCCCAAGGGGATCATGTATATGACGGCACACGTACTGTGATGCATGTAGAGGTTCATTTTTAAGCTATAGAAAGAAATACATAAATCCAATTTTTTGAAAAAAAAAAGTCTTACGTACACGCGGTAAAACGGGGAGTGCAATAAAAAAAACAATTTGGACATGAATGGATGGGATATGTGTACGGTTTTGTCGTCGATCGCCATTGGCATCCTTAATTAATTTCGGTGGATGGACGTTCAATGTACGTGCTGTCGTGGTAGTGATTGGGTGCATGCAAAAATCACTAATTGTTGCCTTCGCTGCATTGCCTTGCCGGCAACCCCTTCCTGTATATATATACACATCTCTCGTCTGTAGACTGTACTAGCACGAACTGTACACTTGTGTAGCACGGGCTGCATGTACACTGTACATCATCCTGCATGCGTTGAATATTGAGTTTCCTTCTTTCGTGTCGTGCATCATGCTAACTGAGACGACATGTCTGTATGATTCATCGGCAGGGGTCGGATCCAGCGTCGGGGCTGCGGAGGGCTCCAACCTTTCTACACGCGCGCTGGATCCCTCACAGAAAATAGGGGAGAGAGGAGGGGGAAGAAGGAAGCTAGAGGAAAAAGAAAAGGAAGGTAACCAGCACCCAACTTTTAAATCCTGGATCTGTCTCTAGACATCGGCAATAGTCGTCTGTCAACCAGATCTGTCTATTGCTGAACCTCCACGTGCCCGTTAAATCAAATATATTTAGAAAGTTTATTTATATAATTTTCTTATATCTTTTGTTTTTATATATAAAATTTCATCATTTATAGATAGTTTAATGTAGAAAAATTATACATAAACCAAATTTAACATCCAAAGCATTTATTATTTAAAAAAATTCATGTTAGAAAGTTATATCTATGAAGATTATATACTAAAATTTTGCATATATACAGTTTTTATATATATATATATATATATATATATATATATATATATATATATATATATATAAAGCGGTTGCGCTGCTTAACGAGCACGGGGGTATTCATCCGTTAGACTGTTCGCTGCGAACATGTGTGTTTAGCTAGTGGCCGGACTATTTTTTTATAGAAATCTATTGGTCGGACATTGATGATTCTAATGCATTGAAAATCCACACAATGTCAATCAATATGTTTTAAAGTATGACTGCTCAGCTGAACACATTTTTTTTAAAAAAAAATAAATGGACTATACTGCCATAGCTAGCTAACAGCCTCTACGCGACAACAGCCGTGGGCAAATTAATCCACCAAGCTGCTCGCCCCTCGGCTCCTCGTGCCATGCATCCCTCATCTTTTATGTTATGTTTATATTTATAGGTAAAAATATTGATAAAGTTTAAATTTAGAGTTTATTTTGAATTTTTATCGCGGGTTATTTTTTCAGTCTTCACTTTTAAATCACTAACAATGTATATAAAAAATTATCTATTAATTATTTTTAATTAATAATAAAAAATCTGCTTTGTATGCTGACTCTAATCAGAGGCATCGACTAGATGAAATATGAACGAAAAATTAATTAGTTTACAATTATGTTGAGTCAGTTTGAAAGCATGTTTTTTAATGATGAGTTTTTCTGCTGACATGGCTTTACATAGAGCTCATAATGGACTCTACCCATGAATATGCCCTAAAGGGTGAGTTTATTTCAACAGGCTTGAGTAAAAAAATTAACTTGTTTGTCGTGAACTCGCTTCATAAACTGCATTTTCTAACGATCCATCTTATTTCTCTTCTCAGAACGTACCATATTAATGTATTTTTTAAGTTTAAAATAATTTATACTTGTTTAATCATTTTGCATCTTATTTTGGGTGATCATCTTTTTCTTCCTCTTATTTCCTTCCGTCTCCAACTCCCTAAGATAGATGTTATCTGTCCAGTTAAAAAAAAAAAAGAAAGAAGAAAAGGGCAAATGCAACAGGAGAATTCAGAGAGTTGCCAAAATATAACCCTAGTGGTAAATAGTTAAATTAAAATTGCGCATGCATGCATGCGGTTCCAGCAAACGAACGGACGTGCAGTCAAACAAACAATCAGAACTGGGCGTCCGTAGTAGTGCATGCGGCAGTCGTCGTCACCGGAGGCGGCCGGCCGGCGCCATGCCCGAGAAAAGCTAACGATCGACGGCTACAACTCGATCCACGGCATAAAGCCGGCTGCCGTCAGAACCCCGGTACTAGTATAATTAAGGCTGCAAGCTGCAAAAAGATAATGGCAAAGCCATGCGGGTTGCAGGCAGGCAGCTGAAGCTGGACGATTGCGGTTGCTGCTTGCGTTGATCGATCTTGTAGAATTTCAGGGATTCGATCGATCTTCTGCATGCGACTGCGACTGCGATCGATATTCGGGATCCCGAGGCGGGAGGAGTCCCAGGCACAACAGGGGCCCAAAAGCGATATAGCAGTGACGGCATCCATCCATCCTAGGCCTGCGTGCCACTGCCTCCGCGCGGACGCACCCGTTTCGTCGTTAGAGCAAGTTCAAGAGTATACCGGTTCTAATTTACCTATAAAACATCAGTACATTGTCTCATATGTCATACACATGTTATTTTGAAGTCTGTGTTACAGCTAGTTACAAATTAGTAGTTCACTCTCTTCTCTATCATTTCTTTTTCTCTTTAAAATATGTTTATAGATAGCTTATAGCCTGCTATTGTACTTGCTCTTAGAGCAAGTTTTCATCTATAGTCAATCTAATATCCAATTCATGTAATACTTACCTACATTAGTACATGGTCTCACATGTCATATATACACTTTGTCTTAGAGTCCGTGTGCAGCTGGCTATAAATTAGTAGCTCACCTCTCTTCTCTCTCCCCTCTTATCTCTTTAAAATATACTTATAGCTGACTTATAGTCTGTTATTGTACCTGCTCTTATGCCGCAATAATCGTAAAGTTTTACCTCATGAGCCAAGCTAGGATCGTTCGTTCGTATTAAGTTTGGTTTGGATCGCCTTATTTAAACTTATAGTCCTACCAAGGTAAGCCCAGCTGGACTTTTAGCTCATAAGCCGAGCCGAGTCGAGTTAGCATTTTAACTCGTCAATGTTAACAAATCTATCCGAGTTGGCTCGTTAAGGTAGTGAGCCCAAACAATCCAAGCCTTAACGAGCAAATAAGCTGACTGGTTGTCTATCCTTGCGTCGTATATGCATATGGTAAATTGATATGAGTTTCTTTTATTGGTCGTATTTATTGTTTATGCACAAATTTGTCGATTGATTTAGATTCGTAGGCCAATCGATTGCCCTTGAACTTATATATAAATGATCACCAAATTAAATTTTAAATTTTGGTTCTGGAGTTGATCGTATGGCTTTTCACCGTAGGTTATGTTCCATTGATTTCTAAATCTCTTAGTAATCGTGTATTTGATTTTTTTTTCTACAAAAATATTTTTTAATTGTTGACAACCCGATATGGCTAATAATAAGCCCGAAGTAAAAGGATAGGCGGTAATGCATATATGCTTTGTCGTTCTTTTATTTAATGTGGCGGCATATATGTAAATACTTGCACATTAGTGTCTGTTAGTTTGTTTCAATCTGAGATCAACCACCTAGGTAATCGATCAATGTTTATACAATTAAAGGCAAAATGCCTACTTATCTCCATCTTTAAATATAAGAGATTCCACAAATAGTATGTTTATCTGGATTTATCCCTATAACTCGGATCGATTATGGGTGCATGCATGTAATATAATGTGGTCATGGGTCAGTCAGTCGTTGTCACTTTGGAGTGAGAAAAAAGAAAGGGTCCAACACAAACAAAGAACAACGCTAGCTATATAGCTTAGCTAGACATATAGACATATACTACTGGATTAATTAGCTAGCTGGGCAACACAGTAAGACGACGAAACAGCATTCAGCTGTGCAGGCCAGCATTTATGCCCAAAATGGTGGCCCCTGGACTTGACTACTGTGTGTGACCCCCTCTTATATATTCATTCAGTACCCTTTTCCAGTTCTTGTTTCTGTTCACAAATAGCAAATCAGCAATGCTCATCTCATCTCTCATGTCCTCGCGATCTTAGTCTCAGCATCTCCACTACTACTACTCTCTATGTTAAAAAAATATATACGCTTTTCGATTATTTAATACATATCAAGATTATGGAATAAAACATTTTATTTTCCTTAACAAATATGAGGGTGGTCACCGTTTGGCTTTTCTGCAGGAAAAATGAAACGGCATATTTATAAATAAAAAATAATTATGAATACAAATTATATATATATATATATGTTATTAGCCATCTATAAACAAAAACTGTAAAATAGACCACAATGAAAAAACTTTCAAATCAACTCGAAATTTAAGATTAAAAAATTAAATTTTAACTTATAAGCATAAAAAGAAATGAAAATGTGATGGTCAAGATGAATGAAAATGGTAAGATAGGTGGGGTAGGGTTGTAATTTATTTGTTTTTCTGTACAAACATGAACATTTGCAATCAAGGACAAAAACTTGTAATTTATTTGTTTTGATGTACAAACTTGTGCAGTGTGTGCATCAAGTCCAAAACAATGTGCCACGTTAAATGTACAGTCTTAACACTAATTAGAAGCTATTTAAGCACACACTGATTATTCTAGGGTGGTGGGTACTGAACAACAACAAATGAACCGATGCATGCATGCCAACAGAACTCTGTTGGACTGAAGAGTGAAGACAACCAACTCTGTAGTACTATCAAGAGGGGTTATTGTTTCGGTGTTTCACGGGAAAGGCTAAATGTATATTTGTAAATTAAAAATAATTTATAAATAAAATTTTTATATACTTATTCTTAGCAATTTAAAAGCGTGCGAAAAATAAACTTTGGTAAAAAAAACAAATTAACTCTAAATTTAAGGTTCAAAATTCATAATTTGGCTTATAAGCATAAGCATAAGCGAAAAGATAGGGTAAAAAAATGATTTTCACTGTTTGCATGTAAAAGAACAAAGTGATTAATCGATTTGATGCAAATTGACAGATCACACAATACTGAATAAATTAACGGAAGCACGAAAAAAGCATGTAGCATATGGCTATGCCATGTCTCTTTTATGGAGCATCTCAATATATATGTTGGTCTAGAGATGGTGATAAAGGCCATAAGAAATAATCACCAATATCCAGTTCAACTTATGGACATATGTGATATCATATCATGAAGGTGGAAATGGAATCATGTTTTGCTTCACCGATTTCACTTTAAACGACAAAAATCCAAGAGTTATGCAATGTAAATTACTTCGATTAACATCTAGGCCAGATGTTGATCAGATCAACTGTTCAAGGTCACGGTAGGTACGCCAGCGACGATCATTGTCCATTGGCAGCTCTTCGGTTCCATATTTCAGTCACATTTGCAAAAAAAAAAATTGAAAAGGGGAAAATTCTAACATATTAACTTGAAGTACAAATCAAATATTCTATTATTATATGATTTTATCTTTTATCTCTACATATTATATTGGACTCTGTTATTTCTAACCGTGAATATTTTATCTTAACAACATTAAGCGAGCAACAAGTGCGGTTCCAAAATTTATTCGTGCCATATCATTTTGATCTTGGTTCGCACGTACTACGCAACTTTATATACAAATAGGAGCATTTTATAAGTTTATATACTAAATTACACCGATCGACCTTACAAATTCACTTATTTATTACCAATGCAATTTACTCAGGAATAAAACACGCCACCGGCTGGACTGGCGAGCCTGGTCCCTGGACCATACAATGTAGCCTCCATCCCCAATGTGTATGGGCCACCAAACTTTGGAATGCACAGGTCTAGACCTCATATGTAACGGCAGATATTTTACTTCAGATTTCTGGCCCACGCGTGTAAATATAATAAATAGCCCATGAGAGGCCTCTGTTAATTTAGACTAGCACTCCTAGCCACTATGGTCGGTCTGGCTGATAAACTGGGCCACCCAGCCATAGCTTCTTGCCCAGTGTTCTTTCTTGCTGCCGAAACACGAATGACAAAATATTTTTAATTTGTTTTAAGTTATTTAATGGTATAAATGGTAAAATTAAGTAAAAGTCTAGTTTAAAATGATAAGATGCTGAACTTTTATGTTGAAACACTTTTTTTAAAAAAAAACGAACTATTGAAATGTGCACGCAAAAACATTAGGAAAAACTGAGAAAGAACATAGCTCCCACATTATATTCATAATGCATGTGAATGGTCCGTCAGAATGTTCTTTTCGTGCTTGTGCACAGTTTTGTTCTGCGCGCCAGGAGAAGATGAATAAGGTTCGTATGTTTTAGTGATGTTCTTATATTCGATTTATTTATATGCAGTGCTTTAATTTACATATCTGATATGATTCATTTACTTCTCCTGTTCAACATAGTCTTATATTTTCAACATATGCTCGCCTCAAAATTCACCGTGCCTGACCACTTCTCTGCATATTTATTTACCCATGATTTCCTGAAGATCTCAGTTGCTTCTTACGACAAAAAGGGACAACGAAAAAGATCTCGTCTTTGTATACTTTCAACAACAATACTACAACCAGTGCACCTAAGATTTGGCAATGCTGTCTCAATAGAGAATATTTCACCAATTTCGCATGTTTCCTCTTATCTGTTCATTTGCTTAGAAAGTGGTTGGCATGAGATGACCAACCCTGCAAGGAATCCTCCATGTGTTCTCTGTACTGTAAAGCAAACATTCAAGAAGCTCAGGGGAAAAAAAGGACAAAAAGGAAGGGCAGCTATTTCTTTGCACGCTGCCACTGGGAATGATCTGTGCAACACTCTTGCAAGCTAAGCATCAAATCAAACATCCATCACATATAGGGCAAATTAATTACTTGATTAATTAAATATTAGTCGTTTCCAGGGCGGAGCTAGAAAATTAGTTTATCGGAGTCACTAAGGTCATAATACACTAATCTTACTTAATTTTTAGTATCATCTTAACCACCTAAACAATATAACAATGAATTTCGTCGGAGGTCATCAGGGTCGGCTGACCCAACCATTACATTGTAGCTCCGCCCCTTGTCGTTTCACAATAAAGAAGAAATTCATCATTTTTTTCCCTGTTGATCACTACTAGTATTTAGTAAATCTCGTTGTAGCATTTTCTTGTGAAGGCATGAAAATTCTTCAGAAACTGTATCCCAGCCATCTGATGCCTGAAATCACACCACTGTCCAGTGGTGTAAGGGGGGAATATGTACAGTGATTAATTAATCCGGCAATGGCTAACCAGCTCATTCCATAGGCACATTACATGGTAATTAATTTTGCAATATCCCTAACCTAGTGGACAATTAACATAATGCATGAGAACCAGACAGCGTGCTCGCCAACCTATCCTGCCTTTCCTTATTTCACCTAAATCATTTGGTCTACAGTGTTTTCACCCAGGTTGATGACCATATTTCTAAGCATGTGATGTCAGATACGAATCCCAATGGGCCTATGCCTTGTGACCTTGTCGTAGTTTCACTCAAAAAAAATTTACCGAGGTAAATTACCATTAGCTTCAGATTCTTCCTAAGTGTCATCCATTTCATGCTCTGCTCCCAATTAACAGATCGACAAAAACCATATTCATACATACATACATACCGGGAAGAACATTCGAAGTTCAAACACAGAAGGAACACAGAAATTTAATTTGGATTCTGCAATCTGCGCAAGATGAGCCAAACGTGTTCAAAATTGAAACCCTGATTCGGCGAGAGGATTCTCATGGTCCCTCTCCCCTGCACCAGCAAAACAACGTTCAAATCCTTGTGAGTTTTAGCTGAACAAAATTAAATAGCCCAAATTAAATGGCTAGTACTGCTGCCACTTACCCTGCAGTACTGGACTCCTGCTTCATGGCCCCCCTCTCTCTTGTGCAGGTTAGCACATTGATAACATCCTGTAGGTATGCACACTGTAGCGAAACACGGTACGTGCCGCGGACGATCCTGACCGTCGGATTCATCATCGGACGGCTCTGGTTGCCTCGGAAAAAAATGGTCTACAGTAACACTGTCCAAATGCAGAGGATCATTTGTCCTTTTGGTTGGCAATTCTGTTGTTGTAATCCACAGTTGCAGTATCAACCTGCATAGCAGTAGTAGCAGGTTTGCAGGGGTACTCTAGTGAGTTTCTGATGAACTTGTGATAGCAAAATGGGGTTGACGATAATTGGCATCGGATCATGTGCAAACAAGCTTTGCTTAGGGTTGTTAAAAAGGTAGATTTGACGCAAGCTGAGTTGTGCCATGTGTTGCTCTGCTCCTGTTAAAATAAAATGTGCAATGTGGAATAAGAAATTGGAGCCCTTGATCTGCATTGGTAAGCCTCTGAAGATCAATTGGTCACCACATGCAACTCTGACTAGCAAGGTACCATACCCATACCCTGCTGTAAATTATCCATAGTCAAACCTATCCATCACCAGATCATCCATATCATGAAAGTTCAGTATGCCTGCAATTTATTCGGTTTTATCCTAAAAGGCTAAAACCAGCCTAAAACAGCTCATAATTATTTACATTCTTAATCCAAACTCATTTCCAGCAAGAAAAAAAGAATGCCAGAAATTTACAGCCTAGAAAGAAACATTTTTCCCCTTTTCCCCTATGGCAGCAACGAAAGGAAAACGCTGAAAAGCTTACTAAACACATCCAGGCTTTTAGCATCTCTGCATTTGCTTTCGGTTCAAGATTCTGTGATCGCTTCTGAGTTACTATCACGCTCATCTTTTGGATTTTTGCTTTTACTTATAAGCCAAAATCTGAATTTTCAACCTTAAACTTAGTGTTGAATTTGATGTTTTTTCACTGAAGTTTATTTTATACCTTTAGCGATGCAGTATACTAACTGTCCTTAAAAATCTCTTCTCAAACAGGCAGCTATGCAGTATACTAACTGTCCTTAAATATCTCTTCTTTCAGCTTGATGAACACCACCAGGGCAAAGCACAGTTCACCAACAGCTAAAGCGATCTTGAAAAATTCTTTTGGATAGAACCAACTGCGTCAGCATCATCAGCAGCAGCGCGCGCGTCGCCGGTGCGAACAGAGCGCGCCAGGTCGACGAGATCGCGTTGCGCCACGAAAAGAAAAATTCCATTCCGTTACGCGCGGAAAAATTAATAAGTAATCGATGCTGTCCCAGCCAGCCATGGTGGCAATCGAGCGAGCAGGAGCAGCAGTTATTGCAGGCGAGTAATATATTCATTCGCCACCCCCTGCTGCATTGCACTGCACGTCCCAAGCTACGCCGATCGCACATGCATGGCGGGGCGACCGGATTGGCGGTTGCCTTCTCCGCTGCGAGCGCGAGATCGTGGTGCAGTCTAGTGGCGTTGTGGTGTGAGGAGGTGGAGCTTGCAGAGGGTGGAGGTCATGGGCAGGGCGGGTAGGTGGCTGCGAAGCTTCTTGCCGAGCAGAAAGGACAGGGCGAGGGCGGCGCCGGCGCCGGAGACGGAGACGGGGCATGTGGTGGCGGCGGCGGTGACGTCGACGCCGGCGTCGACGCCTGGGGCGAAGGAGAAGAGGAGGTGGAGCTTCCGGAGGCCGGCGGTGAAGGATGCTGCGGGCAATGGGCATGGGCAGCTCGGGTTCTTGGAGCCGCGGATAGACCCCGACCAGCACGCCGTCGCGGTGGCTATAGCCACGGCGGCGGCGGCCGAGGCTGCCGTGGCGGCCAAGCAGGCGGCCGCCGCCGCCTTCCGGCTGGCCGGGTCGAAGCGGGCCGTCGTCGTCGGCATTGAGGAGGCGGCGGCGATCAAGATCCAGTGCGTCTTCAGGTCCTACCTGGTGAGTGGTCTCTCGCCGCCGTCTTGCTTGCCTCGCCGCCGGGAGAAGTGCTTCGCGGTTTTGATGGTTTTTGCTTTGCTTCGCTCCGTCGCAGGCGAGGAAGGCGCTGTGCGCGCTGAGGGGGCTCGTGAAGCTTCAGGCGCTGGTGCGCGGCCACCTCGTGCGGCGGCAGGCCAGCAACACGCTGCGCTGCATGCAGGCGCTCGTCGCCGCCCAGCACCGCGCGCGCGCGGCGCGGCTCCGCCTCCTCGACGACGACAAGGAGAAGCCCCTCCGCACTCCGAGGATGACGCCCACCCGCCGCTCGCCGCACCACCCACGCTTCCGCCAGCAACAACTGGTACGGCACGAAGCGTTGTGTGTTAAAGCTTGGACGGGGCTAACCATGGCGTGCGAAATGCAGGAGGTTGAGGAGAACGTGAAGATCGTGGAGGTGGACACCGGCTACGGCGGCGGCGAGGCGCACTGCACGCCGAGGACGTCGCGGCGGAGCAGCTGCTACGCGACGCCGCTGTGCCGCACGCCGTCCAAGGTGGAGCTGTACCAGAAGGTGTCGCCGACGCCGTCGGCGCTGACGGACGCGAGCGCGCGGACGTACAGCGGCCGGTACGAGGACTTCTCCTTCTCCACGGCGCGGAACAGCCCGTGGCACCACTTCGCCTCCGACGCGCCGTGCAAGCCGCCGCCGCCGCCGCACCAGCACGAGAGCCAAGGCGGCGCCGGCGACCACCCGCTCTTCTTCCCCAACTACATGGCCAACACGGAGTCGTCGCGCGCCAAGGCGCGGTCGCAGAGCGCGCCGCGGCAGCGCGCGTCGGTGTCGTCGGCCAGCGAGGTGTCGTGGGAGAGGCAGCCGAGCGGCCGGCGCCGGGCGTCGCTCGAGGGCCAGGGCCACGCCTCCGCGCGCTCGCTGGCGGCGTTGCCCAAGTGCGGTGCCTCCGCCGCCGCCGCCATGGCGCGCGTCCAGCGGTGCCCGTCGCAGGTGAGCGCGCCGGCGTCGTGCCCGTGGGGCTCGAGGCTGCTGGACCCGTCGAGCGCGTCCCTCCACGACAGCGAGTGCGGGTCGACGAGCACCGTGCTGACCGCCGCCACCACCACCTACTGCTGGTCGCTGGCCACCGACAACGCCGCCATCGCGTGATGCTTTGCTTGCTACTGAACCTGCACTTTCTGCCACTGACGTTGCTTGCTACAGTAGAAGAAACTGAAACTGAAGCTGAAACTGAATTTTCTCTGTTGCTTCTACCTCTTATCTCTTTCTGTGTGCAATCTTTCTAGGGATCAGATGACACATTGGAGTTTGTATTTTTGCCAAGGAAACATAGCTAGCATCGACGTTCTCATGTGTTTTTGTACTGTGTTTTCAGCTGTACTAAGCCTGTAATCGTCGCGTGATGTCGTCCTAATCTGTCAGGTTCTTGTCACTGCAGACTGAACTGATGAAACCAGCAAGATGGAAGTATCATCAGTGTCTTTGTTGCTGCTGCTGAGTCTGCAGCATTTTTTTTGTTAACAATTGGGAGTGTACTTCTCATACGGATGCATTGGGGGGACTCTCTAATCTGTATTAACAATCCACGATCCTTTTTGGACTCGAGTGACGAGCACTGAAGAAAGATTTGCCTAGTTGAATGCGAATCATTATTCATTCAGATGGTTGGATTCAGACATGTACAGTCAGAGATTCAAGAGTGTTTACTTAAATTCGTTGCCTACTTGCCTTGCTAGTCTCAGGTTGTTGCCGGAAACGCAGCGTCAAACCCCAAATCGATTAGAAGTTAGTCAAACTAAACATTTAGCGAAGTATAAAAAGTTTAGAGCATGAGCAGCGGCTCATTTATCAAATACTCCATACTAAATAGAGGGTAAAAAACATATGGTCTAGCGGTTACTCCAACGCATCCATCGTTCGTATGGAGAGAGAACCGATTTCTTAAGTAGCATATGCTTAAAAAATAAATAGTTAGTACTCCCTTCACCCATTAATGTTTGTCGTTAGGACAAAGGATTAGAGTTAAAACAAAGCTATTTTGCTTGAAACGTCATATATTTATGACCGAAGATAGTATATATTAATAAAATATAGTTGAGTGTGATATAGAGAATGTAATACGAAAATTCGGATTGAGCGATGGTCATTCAAGTAGAGGTGGAAAACTAAATTCTTTATGGCCAGAGCACTTGTTTAATGAAAACATACTGTGTGCACACAAGCTTTTCGTGCACACACCAACTGACATTTGTAATAAAAAAAATATACATATACTTGTAATAATACTACACACCTATGTATAAAGTCATGTCATCAAATTTATTATAATTTCGCCCTAACAAAGAAAATAAAAAACTAGCAATTTTAAGACTATAGTCTATTTTTTGCTCTCTCCATATATAATGAATTAGAAAATCATACGTTGTATATAGGTGTAGTCCTATGGAAAGTATTTGCACAAAATTTTCTAGTTATTTTTATCATTTGTTAGTGCGCAATAAGTGTATATAGAACCCTGTTTGTATAGGCTATGTTTCCTCTGTGAGCTATGATGACAAACCGAACCATTTATTCTTGCAATTAGAGTGTGTCCAAAGATTATATGCGCGTTTGCATAGCTTGAGTCGTTGATTGGTTTAGTTTTTCTTAAGGTGTATATATCTTTTTTTTAGAACAGTATATATCTTATTTAGTGTAGCTAATCAGCATGGTATTGATCCATGGGATTTGTTTATGATAGATTATTAGGAAGGTAGAAGAAGCACGAAATCAAAAAAGCACAACTCATTTCCATGCAGGCCCTGGTCGGCCGCTACCGTAGATCTTGAAGTGTACCACATCACGGTAGCGCCGTACACGTGCTAATGGTACGGTTCAATTTATAATAAAAATAAGATATCATAAACTCTTTAAATGTAATTACATAAATCAAGTATTCAAAATTATTTGTCTATCAAGCATTTATTAATCTGATTAATTAAACTAACTCTGACAAAATAACAACGAACCACTAATTAATAGTGACTAATGTAGTTTTGCATAATTTATTATAAGTTGACACAGTTGCAAATACAAGTTTGCAAGTTTCAATGATAATCGTAGTATTTGCAAGGCCAAGTTTATACACAAATTTCAAAAACAGTGCAACAACAAATTACTAATTTCATAACCACTACGAGATCAAGTTCGCACGTTCACGTTCCATGTATAATTTCAATCAAATAGTTTATTTATATTATCTAATATCACCATAAAATTTAAATTTTATAAAACTAAATTTAATAAAAGCTAATGTATACAAATATGTTTTACATCCAATACAACATTTCGTCTTTTTATAATAAACGAAAATTTATTGATGTTTGTATAAATCAAATGAAAAGAACACTTGTGCAGCTCTCAAATATAACGTAATTTAAAGTCTAAATTTTTATGAGTTTAACAACATATTTTGTTTTCCTTTTACATTACATAAAAAGATATTTTAATCAAATACTAAGTGATCATATAATACCTAGAAAATACTTATCGCTCAAGTTTGTTTCAGTTTTAAAAAAAATATATGACAATATTTAACAAAGTAAAATTGCTAATGATGTTTTTATTGGTTGTGTTTTCTGTTCGCTATTATTAGGAGGTGCATATAATTTTCTCCGTAAATTTTTTCACTGGATTAAAGGAGTTTTAGTGGTATACTATAATATGGTTTCTTCTCAAAAATTTTCTATAGGTTTTGGAGAAGTTTTGTCATTGAGATGAATCAAAGGATGATTACCATAAGCCAATTGCTCAAGGAGGAGTGTTAAGAAATAAAATATATGGATAATCAATTAGCACATGTTAATTGAACCTATTATGGAGAGATACCTTTTCAGTAGCAAGATATGTTCGCACCTATCACGAAGAGACACCTCTTCACTAATGGGATATGTTCACACCATGTTCACACTCCTTCCCCCTCTATAAATAGTTGTAATCACCCTTGTACAAATGACTAATGGAATACATGAGTTCATCACTCTATTCTCTCTTTTTCTACTTTCTCTTCCTTCAATCTCTCACACTTTACTTTCTAACAGATTTCATCGGCTCCCTCTCCATGACAAATTTTGTCTACTATTTTTTGAGCTTACAATTATATTGTAAAATTCTAAAGAAAAAAGAACAATTATCACTCATATATCACAAAAACATAAAAAAACACTTATGGGGTCCTATTGTCCACCTCCTACCAATCCTCCATTTTTAGAAATTCTAAAGCTAATAAGGCTAACCAAATACTTTTGAGGTCTCCTACTCCAACAGAGCTATCACTGGAGTTGGAGTTTGGAGAATTAGAGTTAAAAGTTAGAATTTGGAAGCATACCAAACGGACTCTAAGTAGCACTGTCATACAACTTGAGAATCACATTGTATAGCTTAAGCCTTTAGAAAATTATTTTACATGCATGAGGATGGATTTCAGATTGTTCAACCACACTTTGCGTGTGATTTTTTGTCAAACCGGAGACCAATATGACAAGAACGTTGTCGTTTCTCATTGTCAACACTTCAAACCATAGAGGCGGAGACAGATGGTGGACCACCCAAAAAAATTCCAACTTAAATGAATATATATATATATATATATAATAAATATGAAAGAAAAATATCATTTATTAACATATACAAAATACACATTTGATTAATTTTATATTTTTATTATATTATATATATATAAAATATATATTATATGTCATATTTATAATAATTAAAAAATTATATAAGTTGGACCACCTAAATAAAAATAGTGAATACGCCACCGCTTCAAACAGCTGCTTAAGTCCTCGCGAAAAGAAGGAAAGAAAGCATCTGGTTCAGCAGTTGACCCCATGATTCGCAGATACCGTCCCAAAACCCAAACACAATCTGTAGCTTTCCCAATGTCAGACAGGCAAGATACCAGACGAGAACACGGAGACATTCACCTGGTACAAGTTCCTTGTCAGACTCTTCTCCTTGTTGCCTCCGTCACATCACATGGCCACTGTCTGAATTCCTACTTGGGAGACATCTAGGCAGGCAGCATAGCTTCAAGAACTCAAGATTACATGAAGAAGCGAACTGTTATTAGACACAGGTAGGATGAATCAACCAGCTGATTCTTCAGCCGGGTTTGGAATGCCAAAGTTACCTTTCAAGCACTAGATGGTTACATAGTTAGAAATATAAACTACCTGCTGGTCCACACTAAACTCCAGCTAGTACTGCTGCTACTTCCTTGTTAAATAGATGATCACTACTAACTCTTAATAAGCTGGGGGCAACACTGAGATGGTGTCACACTGTCAGCAACTAAACTAAAGGCCAGCAACCTCTTAGCCTTCCTGAGCTACATTTGCACATTGCAGAACGGATAATTCTGCTCATGCAATATAACAAAGGTGAGAGATGCTTACAACCCAGTCTCCTTGAAGCTCTTGGTGAGCCAGATGGCTGTCTCCCTGGGGGACACCTTCTCAGGGCCGAATGGCTTGAGCAACACCCCCAGCTCCTCATACCTCTCCTGCTGCAGCAGCTGGGCACTGAACTCCAGCAGCCCTTCCAGGGCCTCTGCACGCTGCTGGTACGACGACGTGTCGAACCGACGCTGCCTGGAGTCAGATGAACCGCGGCTTGAGGCCGCGGTGGCGTTACGGCCTGAAGAGTCGCTCCCGTTTTCTCCATCGATGTGGAATGCTTCAACCATGCACTTGTCCTTGGTGATTGAGTGATCGATGCACGGTGGTGGCGTTGTATGGCACAAGCCATCGGCAGAAGAATGTTTCTGGATTGTGAACAGTGGTTCTTCGTATGAGGCGAGTGGGAATTCAGCGATTCTGTCTATCCGAGGTGAATTCACAGACACGTCAGGGGATTCCAGATGATCAAGGATGCCGATACGCTTGGGTGTCTCGAATGCTGGCAATGGGAGGGATGCTCTTCGGGCGACTCGAGCGCTTCTATTGACTGGTGTTCTTGGAAGCAGCTAGAAAATGGAAATATAAGTTCAATGACTAAAAAATTCCTAAAGAAAACTACAGTAAAGTGATTTATTCTGTGAGGTTCAGTGCAAAAATGAAATGCAAGAAAATTAATGCACAACTAAAAGACAGACAATACATCTAGCAGTTCATTGAACAAAACTTTATTGAAATTTCTTCTATCTATTTATGCAAGTACTAGTTAGACCAAGGTTTGGTTAAAAGATGAACACAAAATGGATGTTAAATAAACACATTGCACTGAGCAAGTAGCGGAGTGCATTTAGCACATGCTCTAAATAGGTTTATAACTTACAACTTTTTTAAAGAAGAACTATACTCCTAACAATGCAAGTGCATTTAAAACATGTTAAATGTGTCACTCATACCTCACTATGATATACTCTGTTGTAAGATGCCTTTGCAGGTTCTAGCTGACTTGTGATTGTCTTGGTTGGAGTGCTCTTGGGAGTCTTGACAATAATTGATGTTCTTGTGGTTAAGGTTTTACTACTAACCTCTTCAACCAGACTATCATCAATAGATAAATCTTTGACACTCTGAGTAGTTGTGTAATCCTTGATACTCTGAATAGAGCTAATAAAGTTCCTTTCAGGAGAAGGTTTGCTGAAGGTCACAGTTCTCTCATTACCCAAAGAGTTTCTCCTGCCCTTACTTCTGCACATCGACTCAGTGGGAAATGTCATTTTCTTAACCTTGTCAATTGGAGACTGACGGGAAGGGATTATATTGCGAGCAGGAGAAGATTTCAAATGAACTTGCAGCACATATGGTTGGAGATGTGGATGCCTGAGTAGCTCAGCTGCCTGTAGAAAAAAAATGCAAAATTCCTATCAGATTAAAACATATGTGATTAGTAGCTGACATGGATATAAGAGAGTTATTGAGAATTACACTTGGCCTGTGTTCTGGACTTTTTCGTAGCATGCTCTTAATGAGTCCCCTACTGCATGATGAGAAAGCTTTCAGAGAAATGCCCGAGTAAATTTACAGGAGAAATTAAGAAGACGACCAAGTATTAACTCCTTGAAACTCACAATGCACCAGAATATCTTGTCGGCAATGGCGACACAATTGACTTGGTGATCTTACTGATAAGAGCTTGCATATCCTATTGGAAGATATGAGGAAACTAGAAACACTCAGTTAAGGTATAAATGTATCTCACAAATTAATTTGATAAAGAAAAGTATGCACTTGAAAGAGGCAATTAATACAAGACATGTTGTTCTGCTAATTAAGCTAACCACTCAAAAAAGGAAGATAAGCAGGAACTGAGTACAATAAGAAATATTAAAGCATATAGTAAGTCACATTTAATTAAGAAATCAACTTGCTTAATTCAATTGAATGATTACATGACCAGCTAATATAAGAAATCTCAAAACTTACGAAAGCTTTAAATGCAGGCCTTAGAGCAGTCATTTCATATATACAACATCCTGAAATAGAATTATTTAAGCATTACAAACCATGGGAGATATTTAACCGTGATTAGGTAATTTACATCAAACTGAAGCATTTACCTAGTGACCAAATATCAGATTTGCTACCATAAGGTATATCAGCAAGTAGTTCTGGGCACATATAACTTGGTGTTCCTACTACCTGCATGAGTAGAATAAGTTCCCACCACCAATATAATGGAATGTGCTCTATAAAAATGAACTTGTTAAGAACTAACAGAGGATGCCAGATCGTTAGAGGTCAATATTTTCGCAAGCCCAAAGTCACCTGCATGTATATTGAATGGAAATTAGGCTGTATCCAGAATTATGTAAACTCCTATGAAGCTTGCACTTGTATAATGGAAGGTGGCATACCTAGTCTTATACTTTGATCCCTAGTAAGAAAAATATTTGAGCACTGAAACAGACAAAAATAGCAACTTCAGAAAACGTGGTAGAATTCCCTTGCCAGCAGTAATATTTTAAACAAAAGGGTAACATTTCCAGGTTGCAAATGTGTCTGAGAGTCAAACATTGCAACACTACCCACCTTCACATCACGGTGAAGAATGTGATTTGCATGCAAATAGTCCAGGGCCATGAGGAGCTGCACAAGCCACTTGCAAAGCTTCTGTGACATGAGATAAAAAGTTGTGGTGAATGCCTTGCACCAAAGAACGAGTTAAATATGTTTAAATGGACACTAAAAAGTGAATTATACCTCCTCAGAGAAATAAGTGCCACTAGCTCTTTTAATAGCTTCAGCCCTGGACCAGAGAGAGTTCACATTAGCAACAAAACCAAAACTACTACCAAATTTGACAGTGGGAATGGCAAACATCACATTACAACACCATACATACATGTCTCCTCCTTCGCAGTACCCTATAATGATGCAAACATAGCAACCCTGAAATTGAAAAAGAAAATCCTAGTTAGACTTTTTGTAGATTCTCACATCAGTAAACACAGTGGCGTCTATAAGTAACGCTGATCCAGAACAACGTATCATCTTGCCCTTAGAAACCAAAGCTTATGTACTTGGTACATTGGTCTTTTTTCCTATTTATTTCTACAAACCTTGTCCACCCATGAATCCTTGTACTCCACGATGAATGGATTCCTCACCGTGGCAATGAGCTGCATCTGAATTCAAATTCAAGTTTTCTTAAGCATACAATAGGAAATAAAGTCTCTTAGTTCAGAGCAGTCCACATCAGAGAAGAATAGGATGAACAATAGTCCCTAAACAGCCAGGAACACTAATCATTGTGTACCAAGAGTTGACCTGCACAAGTCATTCTTGTGAACACAAGACAGTGTGTGTGAAATCATATCTAAGTACAAATATGATGAAAAGCTCGCATGCAAAGCAAAGTAGAAGTTGCTTACCTCCTGGTGGGCAGACCTGCGAGTGCGGTCTGTCTGCCTGGCAAGACGGATCTTTTTCAACACATACCTGCACAGCACAGTTCACAGGCTCCAAAAGATCAAGTTGGGTGCAAGATGCAGATACCAAAAGGTAGATATATTTTCTTTATTTTTTCATCTTGGACAAAGAGCAATGTGGTGGTGGTTCTAGTCTCACTTCTTCTTCTCCACCCTGTGCCTGACTAGCAGGGCAGAACCAAATGCTCCTTTACCGATCTGCTCCAGTACCTCGTACTGCTCCATGGTCTTGCTCTTTTGCAGCTGCCTGAAGAGAAATTAAGATAGTGTTGGCTAGCATTTTTATATATTTCTTTCAGGTAATGGAATATAAGAAATTTTCCAGTTGGACTGAAAGAGGGAAATGAACAGAGAAAAAAAGAGTCAACATGTGGACCTGACTTTGAAAGATTTACAGTGAAATGCCGACACATTTTCACCGCAGATAAAACGGTGCCAAATTTGCCGACAGCGAAGGGGGGAAAAAGAACTGAAGAAAGAAACACAGCGGCATGTGACACGAACGCGACACGACTTTAAGACAAAAATCGCCGACCAAGACGGGAGCTTTTCCTCTTCCCCGAAATGGAGCACTGGAGTCTGAACTCTGAACCCCTAATGCCAAGTCAAAGAACATATTGCGTTGCCAAACGTTGAAATCCAGCGGCGAAAGATGAAACTTTTCTTACAGCTCAGAATCAAAATCACGCAGCTCGAAGCTCAAGAGACAACAACATGGAGAAAATTCATAGAGCTCGCGAGCCGCAGGATAGGGGGAAAAAATCGGAGCTTTTACCTGTTCATCCGCCAAGAACACGGAGGAGGAGAGGATGCCGAACCATGGACACAATGCGGGCCTATAAATCCCAAGAGCAACACATAACCGCCAAGAATGAACCGCACGCGATACCAAAAACACGTCAAAAAGGGCGCGCGAAGCTATCCGAAACTCCAAAAGACCAATTCTGAAAAGAGAAAAAAAAAAGAAGGAAGAACAAAAGATGGGAGCTTTACCTGTTCATCCGCACGTCAAACCATGAACACAATGTGAGCCCAACAATCCCATGGGCACACCAAAACCACCACATATAGAATCCAAGAATCATAGCGTGTGGTACCAAAACCCAGAAAAAAAAAAGAAAATCAAATCCAAGCTTGCAAAATCAATGCCAACTGCTGCATGCAACCAAAACCACCAGCCCAGACCACTCGCCCCCAACTCCAACTCCAACCAATGCATTGGTGCGAGCTAACGGAAGAGGAAAAGAGAGCGGGGTACCAGTAAGGGAAGAGATCGAATGGCTCCCCTCACAGCCGCAGATCTCGCCGCATTTGATCGCTCAGACTACTGCTGCTGAGACAAAGGATGAAGAGGGGAGGAAAAGAATTCGGCGGCGGGGGCGCTGCGCGGCGCGAGGAGAGTTCAGACTTCAGAGTTCATTCAAACTCGAAGCTTTTTTGCGGGGTGCTTTTGAAACCCGCGAATTTTATACAAAACCACCGGGGACGTGGAGCCGTGGAGGAGAAAAGGCAGTGTATTTGGCGGAAAGAGAGAAGAAGGAGAAGAAGAAGGAGGAACAGGAAAGGGAGGGCAGGCCCTGTATGAGGGCGGTGATGGTGAGGTCAAATCAGTTCTGTTGTTTTCTTTTTGGATTGGATGGTAGTAGTAGACCTCATGCAGTCCAGTACTCCAGTGCAGTGCAGGTGATGGAGGCTTTGGGTACTCTGTTTTTTTTTTAGTAGTATTAACTTTGAATTATCCTATGACTAATAAAGTTTTATAAATAATTTGATCATTTAGAATCAAAACTGTGCCATTAGATTCTTAGTCGAAAGTGTTTTTACTTAGTAACTGGAATTCAAATATACACCATCCTCATTATTTGGCTTATGCTTATAAACTAAATTTGAATTTTTTTAATCTTAAATTTAAATAGGATTTTTGATGTATTTTTGTTGTAGTTTTTTTCAGCATTTGCTTTTGTAGATCGGTAAACACATATATAAAATTCTATTCATAAATTATTTTATATTTAAAAAATATGCCATTTAATTTTTCTTGGAAAAGCCAAGTGATAACCCCTCTCTCTGTCAAAAAGACTTTATTTTTATCTGGTTCATTTATCCCACAAAAATTCATATTTTAAACAATTAATACATTAAAGTTTAAGGTGAGTTTGGACGGAAAGGAAGAAGAAGACATTCAAAATGAGGTGAGTCATTAATGCATGATTAGTTAAATAATTATTTTAAGCTTGAAAATGTATTAATATAATTTTAAGCAATGTTTGTATATGTTTTTAAAAATGCATTGTTTAACAATTTAACAAGCGTGTTTATGGAAAAATAAAGGTCATTTTCACCAAAATCATCTACATTGAACATCTCTGAGAAAGTAGGGGACAAATAAATTGAAGTTTGGAAAAATAAAGACAAATACATTGAAGTTTGAGACAGTGATGTGCATTCTTCTTTTGAGCACTGTATTGGTAATGTGTGACATGGCTAAAATAATATATTTTTTGATGGAGGTAGTATTTAGTTAAGCATCCATTAAAAATAACAGTCATTTTTATCAAAACCGATAATACCTATTTGTAAAGGAGAGGATATTACAAAGAACATTAGAACGGAATTACTTCTACGAAAGAAAAATTGATATCCATTTGAAACAAAGGAAAAACATGGTAATTCGAGAGGATTTGTATTATATGAAAAATATTCATATTAAGCTCTTTGAAACAAAAGGTTTATTTCTAATAAATTTTTAACATTCATATGGAATGGATTACTCTAGAATAATTTTAGAGAAAATAAATATAAGTCTCACCTCATGTTTTCTTCTTTTTGTGTATCAATCAAACCACAGTTTTAAAACTTTTCTGCATATTTTTCACTGTTCTTATGGTCAATTTTATTCCCGGATTATCTCCATCAATTTTTTTTGTGCTCTGGTATGTTATGGGTTCGGGGACAAGGAAGAAGGCCAGGAAATGGACGAGGAAAACATGTTAATGCAAGAATAAATATTTTTAGAGGGATAAATAGGCCAAACATAATAATTTGGGGGAAATAAACCATGCCCAGCATTCATAGTCAAACTCTTAAAACTGATGTTTATTTAATACCTACCATTACTCTCTTTGTAATTACATAGCGTTGACGAAAGAAAAAATTGGTTTGAAATTATAGGAGCTTGCCACTCTATTTATGCTTAATTAAATATGCATTGAAGGAATTTCATATAAATTCCACAGGATACTAATATTCCTTTAAAAATTTCATGTATATATTATATTAGTTGGAACAAAAGATTTGAGGATACCAAATACCCATGAATAAAAACCATATGCCCCGATTTTATAGGAAATATTTACAAATAAGATCAAACCATCATTTTACTTTTCCTTTGGGACCTATTCAGTTTGGTGGAAAACAAAGAATTTGAATTTCTATGGATTAATTCTATAGAAACTATTAGGTTTGCATAAATGAAGAACGGGAAAATCAATGGAAATTTTTATCCTATAAGTTATAGAAAGAAAGGAAATATACTCAAACTTTTTGAAAAAACTATCATGTATTGATGCGTGCATGCATTTTTATTCTTTCAATTTTCCGGTTCCTATGGGTTAAACATTTTCGGACTGAACATGCTTTAATAAATGAGGAATGTACAAAGATGAGCAGGTATGTGGAAATAAAATAAGAGGAATTTTAAAGAAAAAAATTCCTTACATACCCCTGAAACTTCCATCAATCCCTTATGTACCATTGAATTTTACCTCACCCTCGTATACCTTTGAGATTTTATTATACCGACCATTAGTTGACCGTTAAATATTTTTAAAATAACTATATTACCCCTCCTATGCATATGTGCTACCTACTCGATATATTTTCATGCGCAAAGAATAACTTAAACAAAAATAAAAGGACATAATAGTTAATGCTAAACTTAAAAAATATAACTTATTTTTTACAAAATATTTTTAAAAAAAATATGGTTAAATCCACACAATAATTTTAAATATGTTTTTTAGTTTGGGATGAAATAATTGTGTCCCTTTTTTTAAAATGAGTCTTTTTTCACTGCATTTTCGTTGAAAAGTAATTTTTAAATTTGATGGGAAGCTTGATTTGTTTCAAATAAATATTTTTAAATTGTTAATGAAATTATGTTTTATTTTTAAAAAATATCTGGTAATTTATCTCTTATTATTATTCACAACCCAAATAATTTACACATCAAACATTTCTAGCTTTTAGCAATATACCGAGGACACTAAAGTCATTTCTACAATAATTAACGGTCAAACTAACGGTCAATTAACGGAATGGGCATGTAAAGGATTCAAATAATAACTTAGGGGTATATAAGAGATCAAGCAAATCTTAGGGGCGCAGAAGGGATTAGAGAACATTATAGGGGCATACAGGGAATTGGCCCAATTTTAAATCAAAAATAATTGATAGGACATGTACTGTGAATAGTAAAAAACGATTATATTTTACTATAAGACTTAAATCTTATAAATATTTATATTTAGAAATTAGGGAGTACATGAATCTTTGGTCTGTGGGCCTGTGGCTCTCCTCTTCCTGTGAGCTCAAAGCTACCAAGTTTCCAAAGTATTTCTTTATTATTAATTTTATACGGATCATCCAAACACGGTACTGTACTAGATTTGCACATTCCAGTATTTATCATGCCTGCAGAATTCAGTAGCGCATGGTATTTTTCATATTATCATATGGTTAGAATCATGCGTCCAAAATAGCCTAAACTTTTCCATGCAAAATTTGCAGTAGTAGTGGGAATATATCTAGGAGTAGTAATGGTCTAAGGTTCTTGGATTCTTTCACAACCTTATTTACTTTTTAAAAAAATTTTAGTTTAAAACTTTATATAATTTTATTTAACACGTTTTGAATCTGGCCCTTAAATTTTGTAGAACCCATTACCACCCCACCCCTAAGTACATTATTTTTATGAACCGGCTAGTTAGAAATAAGAATGGGTGAAAGGAAGGAGTCACAACACATGCATCTCTCACGGGTACGAGAAGAAGTAATTTGTAGCTTTCTGTTTGGCTCTCATTTCTTGTTTCCTCAGTAAAATAAAACTGTGCAGCAGCACAGCAACAGAGACAAGCAGACTAAAAGAATTACTAGAGCGTAGGATAGCATGCTCTGCTGACCAAGGTATTGGGAGTGACAAATTTATTGGTGTTTGTATTTGGCTCTGCAGGTTGGTCTGTAATTGTATTATACGTTCCTGCTGTCACAATGCTACCAACATTATACTGTTACTAATGTAGTATTTCACAACGGATAAAGTACGAGCAATTCGTCAAATTTATATATGCCAACTGCACTAGACTGTGTATTCGAGGATAGTACTACCTTTTAATTAAGGAGCATCTCATTTGCAGTCCATAAGGCCTACGGTACGAGAGATTCAGTTTGAAATTTGAACCAAAAGATAGTATTAAAATTTTATGCTGTGCATCAGTACATTAGTGGAGTAGCATCTAAAAGGTAGCGGCTGGCACACTCTGCATTTGAGCCTATCCAGAAAGGGTAATTTCTTATAAGTACCATCAGATTTTAAGTCTCTACGGTCCTAGATATTAAATTTTCTACTGTTACGTCCTTTTGCTTATGGTTATATACTAAAAAATAAATTTTTAATCTTAAATTTGACGTTGATTTTGCAGTTTTTCACCAAAGTTTATTTTCCACCATTGACTTTTAGATCCCTAAAAATACATATATAAAAATTTATTCATAAATTATTTTTTATTTGGGAGTATGCCGTTTGGCTTATTAAAAAAAAGACAAATAATCACCCCTTAGATTTTAGTATACTTTTTAAGTATCGTAAAATTTCTGCTGCAGGAAAAAGAGGAAGTTCACACAAATTTCATGATGATGACAGCCTTAAACATTACATTTTCGGTACGTACGTCACGGATGCAACTTTGTTTTTAATTCGAAATTTTCAATATGTTTACCAATCTTTACAAATTGTACATCATTGTGTTGGTCCTGTTGGATATATAATATTGTGATTGAATTATTGCAATTTCATGGGGTCATCTTTTAGGTTTTCAAAAAGAAAAGACCAAACATATATTTACAAATGAAAAATAATTTCAAATAAATTTTTTATATATGTATTCATCGCGATCTAAAACTCAAAGCTAAAAAATAAACTACAATAAAAAATCTCAAAACTAACTCTAAATTTAACATTAAAAATTTAATTTTGGCTCATAATCATAAACAAAAGCCAAAATACAGGTACGCATACATACGACAGCGTTTATGGCGGTCCACGCATAATCACTTGTGTAGTGAGTACACTACTGTGAACTGTACTCCCATAGTTGATCTCTAGTATAAAAGATGCATTGCTTGTAAATGCGTATCTTTCCAAGATACGACGATACTGTATATACTGGTACTAGCTCCTGTACGAAAGGAGGACAAGTAGTTAACTGCAATTTCCTCGTACCAAACTGGACTATACTATACTACTACTACAAACAATGCACAACAGTAGAATAGTACTGGTAGTATATTAGTACTCGTACATCTCAGAATACATTTCTTTATACGCACAATTGAATCCCTCAAGGCCCTAGCACTCCTATTATTATGGATCAGGATCGATCCGCTGCAGTTGCAGCTTTGACAAGTAATAAAGAAGTGCTAAATTATGAAGTAAGGTGGTCTTTGAGATGGATGAGATTAAGGATCGAAGAATTAACTAATTTTCATGATAACTATTTAAAGGTGCAAATGAGTAAATTAATGAAAGTTTTGTCTTTTTAAATATTACACTTGGAGCTTTTATATAAAAATATTTTACATGTAACATGTACAAAATCTCACATGTTGTGAAAAGTCAAAGTCCATAATTGGATTCATACATGGCATAAATAAAGTGAATGAATTTTTCGATTCTACTTGAAATGAACCATTTTCAAAAAGTACCCAAGTGGCACCACTCGCCCGCTACCCTTGCTGCCCGAGAAGTTTTGGCTGGACGATGGTTCTCTGGGGGTGGCGGCAGCAGTTGGGCGAGGTGGCCCAATGATGATGTTGTTGATCATCCCTCGCTATTGCTCGAGAAACAATGCTCAGGCAATGACATCGAAGGAGGAGAGAGAAAGTTGGATGGAGTGATGGGACCATAGTTCACATAGCAAAATGGCTCTTTAAGTTGGACCAGAGAGACAAGTCTGCTAGGTTATGTACAACACGGAGAGGTGTCGAATGGCCTCACCGCATCAGCTCAGCTTGAGGCCTGCCCTTGCAGAGCATCACATGTCCACTATAGGGCAAGCATACCTCGTTAGGACAAAGGCATGGCTCAGAAGCAGCGTTGAGCAACGTCGTTCCCCACCTTCCTCCTCATGCGTAGCTCAGAGTGGTGGTGGTCATATAGGAAGCAATGGCAACACCTTTGAGGGAGAGAGAGGTAGCGCATGGGACTTCACAATGGTCTCGCCAGCCTCGATGTTGTTGTCCATATAGGGGAAGATGGTGGTGTCGACCACCTACCATTGTCACCTGATCTGCGAGCACTAGCAGCGACATTGACCGAGGATAGGACCAGTGAGGAGGGGAGCCCCATTTGCACCATTGCTGGCAAGCTCGTTGCCCTGCCTCATCGGTTTGTGGTTGTCATCTGATTCACACCAATTTGTGGTGATAGAGGAGTGAGAAGCGGGTAGGAGCCATATTTGGCGAGCTCAGAGCTCATGGGCGCCTTGGTTTGAACTCCACTGAGATCCACCAAGCTTCGCCTAGATTTGCCTCCACCGAGCTCCACCGTCGAGATTCATGCCACCTCCCACACGGTGGTCGGGGAGAGGAGAGTGAAGCAGTTCTGACTCTAGTAGAACGGGGAGAGGAGGAGAGGTTGAATCTGGAGCATGTCGAGTGAACATTATGGGAAAAGATGACACCTCTAACGTCGAGGCCATAGGCTTCCTCACCGTTGTCGTGGTCTCAAGTTCCTCGCACAGCCGCAGCTAGCCTCAATGTAAATCAGGGAAATTTGATGGCCCGAGGGGAAGGGAGACCATCAACCTCCATATGTGCTCCCCATAGAGTGCCGCCGCCATGAGGGATGAAGAAGGGAGTGAGAGGAGGAGATGAAATGAGAGATGGAGATGTTGAAGAAGAGGAATTGGAGTGAGAGGGGACATGGGAAGGGATAAACGAAAATAAGAGATATTTTTTTAGGACCCACTTAAAGCACCGTGTGAGTATCCGATATGTGCTTTCGGCATTCGTGGCTTGCTCTTTTTCTAGGTTTGCATTGCACATGCCCTTAGAGCTCTTTTTGTTATTTGCTATGTTGGTGACGATCCTATTGGACTCATTCGTGGCTGCATGTGACCATGAGTCTAATCAACATACGTAAAAAAATCATTAGCACATGATTAATTGAGTATTAGCTTCTACAAATTTTAAAAAAATTAATTTGATTTTTTAAATATTTATATAATTCTTTTTTACAAAAAATACCTGTTTAGTACTATCTCCGTACCGAAATAAGTTTATTTCTCGGTTTTTGGATACAATGGTTCGGTTCTTCGTCTTATTTAAAAAAATTTTACGACTTTTCGTATTATTTAAAAAAATTTATGATTAATATTTTTATTATTACTAGATGATAAAAAATGAATAGTACTTTATGCGTGACTATTTTTTTAAAGTTTTTTAAAAAATTTTCAAATAAGACGAATGGTTAAACTTTGGACACAGAAATCGAAAAATAAGGTTATTATGTGATATATGTAGTAGTCTGGAAATCTGCGCATGAAAAAAAGAAAAAAATTTATCTTATGTGTCACCTATTATTATTTCTGGATTCAATTTTAGAATAGGAGGTTGCGTTAAGTTTCTAAAAAAAAATTTTGGGGAGAGGTCACATTGACGCGTATGATCACACATTTGAAATATTAAACTAAACGTAGTCTAATTACAAAATAAATTTTAGATTTCACCTAGAATCCGCGAGACGGATCTTTTGAGTCTAATTAATTCGTCATTAGCACATGTTGGTTACTGTAGCACTTATAGTTAATTATGTATTAATTAGGCTCAAAAGATTTGTCTCACGATTTTCCTTATAACTATATAATTAGTTTTAATGTTTATGTATATTTAATGTTTTATTTAGATATCAACAAATTTTGAAAAAAAAAATTTTAGAACTAAATACGATACTAGTACGACTGCACAAAGGAAAAAAAAAGTACTAGAAAACTGTTTGTCATCTTGTGATTGTCAAGAGGAAGGGAGAGAAGAGACCTGCAAGTTGGGCAGTGTTTTTGACTTGCTGTGGACGTCCCTCGTCTGGCCCTTTCCTGCCACGGCCTACTGCCCACTGCTGCTGCATCTCCTTCTATCGGTTCCAGCAATGTACTAATCCAGTGGAGTAGTAGTATCTATCCTGTGGCCGCTCCCTTTCCCTGACCTCGAATAGTGTTTTGCCTCGAGAGGGACATCGAATAGTTTTCACGACGTGTTTAGTTTCCAAAATTTTCTTTTTGATATATGTCACATTTAAAATTTAAAATGTTAAATCGTAGTCTAATTATAAAACAAATTTATGATTCCGCTAGCAAACTACGAGACGAATGTTTTAAGCCTAATTAATTTATCATTAGCACTTATGATTAATCATGGATTAATTAGGCTTAAAAGATTCGTCTCACAATTTCTTTTATAACTGTGCAATTAGTTTTTTTCATATATGTTTAATACTGTATTTATATGTCTAAAAATTTAACGTGATATTTTCAGAAAAAAAATTTTAGGAAGTAAACAGGCCTCAGTTTTCTATGTGCTGTTTTCTAAAAGCTGTTTCGCCCGTGTTATGTTTGTCTCTTTCAACATCATTTTAACGAGCAACCCCCAACAAATTCATTCCAAAGGTTTTCGTTTATAAGTTTTGCAACAAAGCATTACTATTCCCCTTCGATTCAATTGGCACGGTTCCTTCGGGCGGAAGGAATTTCAAAGGAATTTGTGCAGGGTTCGAATCCTCGAGAAAATTTACTTATCATGTCCATCGGATCGAACGAATGGGATGTTGAAATGCATATGGATTAGCTTCCTACGACCAAATTACATGGTTGAAATAAGCATGAGGTCATACCTTATGTTTTTATTTTTCGTTGAGAAACGATCCACTCTAGTCTTCTCTTGTCTCTCTAGTTTCTCTTTACAACAAATATAAGGGATTTTAGCAATACATTTATATAGCAAAAAAAACTCTTACTCCTTCCGTCCCTAAATGTTTGATGTCGTTGATTTTTAATGTATGTTTGACCATTTATCTTATTCAAAAAAAATTACATAACCAATTATTTTTAATATCATTTTATTTATTGTTAAGTATACTTTTATGCATATATATAACTTTACATATTTAAAAAAAATTAAATAAGATGAATGATTAAACGTGTATAAAAAAATCAATGACGTCAAACATTTAGAGACAGGTGGAGTATATTATCAGATAGAGGTTGTAGGAACCATCCAAAGTTACCAACTCTATTATTCTTGTGTTTTGAAGCCTTGTAGTATTTTACGTAGAATGACATCATATTTCAACGTATATGTGTTTTCATAATCCTATGTTTCAAATAAACCTTTATTTTGATTTTATAGGAAAATTTAAATAAGCCTAAAGTTTCATGGAATTCTTGTTGACACGAGTTAAAGTGACTGATGCTCCCATTCGGAACAAAATAAGAACGGAAAATTTCTTGTATGTAATTTGAATCATATTCCTTTTATTTGTCTAAACGTCCCTTTGGAACATGGGGTTGGGCATCACTGAATTGTGAATTCTATGATATTTTTGTATAGTACTACTATGGCTTAGTACACGAAGATCTTGAAGAAAAGTTATAACGAGGGTAACCATTAAAAGTTTTAAACAATATGTTTCAAAAAAATCATAGATTTTTTAAAAATTATATTAATCTATTCTAAGTTTTTAGTTAATATTTAGTTAACCATGCACTAATCATCCCAGTTATACCGAAGAGGTTGGACATGGACGGTGTCGGTGAAAATGGGATGTGTGATGCAAAATGCATGGCAAGAACAACTCCATCTTTTCGATCGAATCTCTGCCGACCAGCAGGCTGCAGTTGGATTGCACGGCGAGATGAGCGGAGCCTACCGGCCGTCGGTTGAATGACCCGTGCAATAGAAATCGAAATTATGCCTACCACACCTTTTCTTTTTTGTTGATTCAGGCAGCCTTAATACCACTATGTAGTAATTAATTTATGCGGACACTAATTAATAATAGGTAGGAGCATAATCCAAGAGAAAATAATTATAGCGAGGGCTGAAAATACTCAAAGACATAAAATCCATCACTCTTTCCATGAACAGCAAATAAATTCTAATGAAGATAAGGGAGGACTCCATAAACCTAGAGCTGGTAGCACGAAAGGATTTGTACCCTAGTGGTTATAAAAACCTTAATAGTACTTGAGTTTCTGATTCGACTGCTTGTTAGAACGAATATTTTAGGATTCTAACGGCTTTGTACTTTTAGTGGTAGACGACGTATCCATCAACAACAAGGACATGATATGCTGACCAGGCTTTGGAGACGCTCGTATTGTACTGTGTTTGAAAAGAAAAAAAACCTAGAGCTGGTAGACGGGGCTCGAGACTGCTTAGCCGGCCTCTATATTATTTCGTGTATCCACTCCTTATTAATAGATCCACTAATGACTATATGCACGCACAGAATTACCGAAAATGCAGTAGTACTGCAGTACACAATGCACGTTCGTACGATCGATCGATCACTGATATCTGCTTTAAAATTACTACTAACAGGAAACAAGTGCACCAATCAGATTCAGATCAATTCTCGAGTTTGGAGATCGTGGCGTGTACGCACTGGGATGTCCTCTCCCTGTTATTAGCCAGAAGAAATGCTGTACTTGCTCTCTTATCTCTTCGCATCTATTTAATAAATTTTAACTATAGATCAGTAAAAATATGTATATAATGTTTTATCTATAAATATTGTACTATGCTGTGTCCGTGTGTACTCCTTTGTGAGCTGTATAAATTTAGGGTTCAATTGTTTTTTCCACCTAACACTGCTCCTAGCGGTATCTTGGGTTATCTCGATAACCGATCAAAAAATCTAAACTTTAGATAAATTGGTAAGATAATATAATTGTTTGAACTGGTTTACTTAATGGAATCTCCTTACGAACCGGCTCAAGGCAGTCTCATTCGAAACCATCCAATTTGATAATGACCAGGATGACTTCTCGATAGATACGGATGAAAATAGTTATTAGGGAGCACAAAAAAAAAGTTAAAGAATATATTTTGATAAAAAGACCTAAGAAATGCTAACGAAGATTTATTCTTTTTCACAAAACAGTTAAGAAATATGTTATGAAAATTCATATATACTATCTTTATTTCATATTGTAAGACTTTCTGACCTTTATTAAATTTATCAATCGATGAATATATATAATTTATATATATGTCTAGATCTATTATCATCCATATAAATCTATATAAGATTAGAAAGTTTACGTTGTAAAACGGAGGGAGTAGTCAGTAACCTAAAGAGAAACGCAGACATCCTAAAGATAACCGATAGCTAAGCATGTACTAGATCATGACATATACTCCTTAAAATATAACTAGAAGTCAAATTTTATAACATAATATAAACATTTCTACATAGATTTCCATAATGTAATCAGATGGTTAAAAAGAGAATCTAATTAATTTAAAATTAAAAAAAATTAACCAATTAAATGACTTAAAAAGAATCTTTTGACGTCTTATTAGTTTATGCTAGATAATTTTGAAATGATTATAATTATATTTTTTTTAAAAAAAACGACGGTAAAAGGACACCGGCCACTCATGATTCGTCGAGGAATATATGTCGGAGTTTAAAGTACGGCAGATAATAAGGGAGGATACAAATCGAAGGTTCTGAAGATTTATGTCGATCACTGTCAGGGCATTATAATTAAAGGGCATTGGGCTCACATTTAGGGAACACCTCAAAGGAATCCAATGCATGAGCCTTTGATGCAGCAAGTACCAGTAACTGCTGCTACTACTACTTCTGTTAAGTTAAACGCACGATAATTTTTTGTAGGGTTGTACTGTCATGGTTAAGCACTGTTTGGACTTGACACTTCACTGGAACAGTGGAAATGGCAGCAAGTACCGATATATTCTCCACCCTCCTATCTAAAAAATATAAAAAATATAAGTATTATTATAGCTTATTTTTTTAATAAAATATAAATACTTCTTCCATCAATCTGTTTAAATTTAAAATTCTTCGAATATTATCTCTACCTACCCATCCACCCACTCGATCCTCATTTATTTTTTTTCTTCTAACCTTACTGCCTTATCCTTTGCTTCTTTGTACGCTCGTAAGCAAATATTTAAAATTTTAATATTAAATTTAGAGTTGATTTTGAAGTTTTTATTATAGTTTATTTTTATCTTCACTTTTAGATCATTAAGAACAAGTATATAAAAAAATTAATTTATAAATTATTTTGCATTTACAAATATGACTTTTGACAATAAGGACCTTAATCACTACTAATAAGAAATGCTTATATTTTAATTTCTAGGATAATGCAGCAGTTAGTTTAAATGGTGATCCTATATTTCCTTGTGTTTATCTGCCACTGCATGCTCAATGTCTCCTGATGATCAGATGGAGATTACTGTGTGGAACAAGGGAGCGTGGGCCCCAGAAGGGAGGACTTATTATTCCTCCTGCAACTGCAAGAGCACAGGAGGCCGACCTTGGTAAAACATGGTCGGTGCCCTTTTGACTTGAGGACTGCTGCAAAGCAGTTTGGCCCTTACCCTGTGTTCAGATTCAGATGGTAGGTGTCCCACGAATGGAGACTATTTATTTTTTTAATTTAATAGATCATATTTATTTATATTATAATATTTACTAGTAGTAAAATATCCTTTTTATTGTTAGCAAACTCTAACCAATGTTTGAGATTTTTTGACTGATAATAATATTGTTAGTAAAGTACTCACTAGCAGAGAGCATTGTAGCCAAACTATTTACTGGGTCGTATTTATGCTTTTAAATAAAAAACCAAACAACATATTTACAAACAAATAATAATTTATAAATACAACTTTACATAAATGTTCTTAACGATCTAAAAGTCATGCTAGAAAATAAACTACGATGGAAAAATCCTCTAAATCAACTCTAAATTTAAAATTGAAAATTCAAATTTTAGTTTATGATCATAAGCAAAAGCGGAAAGATAGAAAGTCTATATGTACTGTTAATTTTATTCTCAAACAAATACCTCCTATATATTTGGATATATTGTACTGTTAATTTTGTTTGGTTAAAATTTTAAGATTTTGACCATTACTTTGCTCTCAAAACAATGATACTATTATAATTTTACTGATATTTCATAGTTTGGGAGACATTTAGCCATATAATTATAATTTCGGTTTTGCTTATATCTATAAGCTAAAATTTAAAATTTTTAATCTTAACTTTAGAGTAGATTTTAGGGTTTTTTATCGTAATTTATTTTTCAGCATTAGCTTTTAGATTGCTAAAAAACGTATATAAAAGTTTTATTCATAAATTATTTTTTATTTGTAAATATATTGTTTGAATTTTTCCCTAAATAGACCAGTTAACAATCACCCTACAGTAAGATAGCAGTCAAACGTACACGCTAGAGTATGAATAACGTTTACAGTGCCACATATTTAAATACAAAGAGACTATATTGATTTTTTAAATAGAGAAAGAAAATATATTCTAGCCTCTACACGGCCAAAAGTAAGGTTGAAATGGGCACAACAATTGATGGGCATTATGAAAGCACGATGAGAACGCCAAGTTATAAGGACTTAAATTATGGTCCTACGCAGAATTGAACTTAATTGTGACCGAATTTGCCGAACAATTTTGATGCAGTTATTGAAGCAGGGTGCATGCATGAATTACTACGAGTAGAACAGATCACGTTGGCAATAAATCTTTGTACGTGGCAGCTAGCAGTCCCCACTCCCAGAGAGATCTATCGAGTTCGCACAACACAACCGTTTGGAGTGAATGATCAGTCTACCCAGATAGCCAGCCAGGGTAACATTAAAATCAGCTGTAATAAAGCAACTTACTTAATTTATACTTCCTCCACTTTTTTGTTTGAGGCTGCTCATTTTTAAATTTATATTTGACCGTTAATCTTTCTTTCTTTTTTTAAATAGGCAGAATTATAAGTCATTCTAAAAATTCACTTAGTAATACGTCAAATCAAATCAAAATAAAATAATTAATATATTAATAAAACGAATGTTTAAACGTAGACTAAAAAATTCAATAACATCAAATCATTTTATATAAATTTTTGTGCAAATATATAAAATTATAAATCATTCTGAAAGTTCACTTAGTAATACATCAAATCATAAAAAAATTAATAATTATATAATTTTGTTAATATAACGAATGATAACGTCATACTAAACAACGAGCGGAGTGTGTAATATTCCATATTAATTGAAGGTCAGGACTAGCACAGTATAATTTGGAACAAGTACGTAGCTCTCGGCCTGATCTAGTGTTTGATTAGCTGCAGCCTGCGTACTGCAGGTACGTATATATATATATGTGCAAACATGCAAAGTTAATTAGCATATATTCATATTCATATGCATCTGATATTTGATTTGGTAAAAATATACGAAGTATATAACATGGCACTAGCTAGACATGCATTATACTTACTGTACGTCAGATCGATCAGCCTCTAATGGTCTAGTAATCTGCAGGTAGCTAACAGCAAGGACTGGTTGTTAGGTAGTGATGGAGTATAATGAAGGTACGTAGGAGTAGCTACCATACTGGTACTGCCTTTGACTTCGACTACTAGTGTCATGCAGTAGCTAGATGGGAATTATATTTGCTGGTAGCTAGCAACAACTCTTGAGCTGAGGAGTACATATTGTGTTTTAGGAGTGAAGAAGCATCATCAATCAGCTCAGCTCTGATAGGCATGTACTACGGAGCTAAACTCTGTCTTTATTAATGAATTACTTTAATTAGTTTCTCTAAAGGAAAAAAAGAAATCAATCATCCAAGCTCAGCTGAACTGTTGTTAGTTCGTTGCTTGCATCCCCAAATTCAACGGCTGTACTTCTGAGACCCTAAAGGCCCATCTAGTATTTTCCTTTTTGCCATCTGGCCCAATTGTCTCCCGTCTTTGGGCCTCTGTTTTTCCGTCCAACTCCCAGGCCTAGCCGCGTTCGACCCCCCGGTGACTTAACCTAGGCCGCGTTGTTTGCTCCCCCTTAGTTAACTTACCGTCTCGTTTTCCACGCGTACGTTCTCTAAACTGATAAACGGTATATTTTTTAAAGATTTTCTATAGGAAAGTTGTTTTAAAAAATCATATTAATCTATTTCATATTTTTTTATTAATTAATTAATCATGTACTAATCTATTACTTCGTTTTTCGCGCTGTGCTAAGTTAACTTGCCTCCTCCACAACCGAACGTGGCCCTAATCCTCTCGTTTTCCACGTTCACGCTTGCCGAACTATTTTTTTTAAAAAAATTATATGAAAGTTGTTTTAAAAAATTATATTAATCTATTTTATATTTTTTAATAATTAATTAATCAGATATTAATTTATTACTATATTTTTCACGTCGGGTAAATTAACTAGCACCCCTCCCTTAGTGAACGCAGCCCTAAAACCACTCATAAACTCGACCAAATCTTATTGAATCTCTGGCGTTTTCATTCTTTTGAAACGCGATAGGTTCGACACATACAGTGTTACCACCGGCTACCATCGTTTTTAAATTTAGATTATTCTAGGTGAAGGAGTAACAAAAACTCCCATTGTACTGAAATTTGCTGCTCGTTGCTGTCTGACTACTGGTACAGTGGTACATGGATTATATAATTATGCTCGTTGCTGTCTCGTCGTTTTGTTTTTTTAGTCAGAAAAACAAAAAAGCTTATTTGTTAAAAAAGATATTAATTTATAGGTTAAATTTTTTTTTGCATGTCCACGAAAGTTCATAAGTAAATATTATAAAATAATTTATAAATCAACTTTAAAATTAAGGTTTAAAAATTAAATTTTAGCTTATAAACCGCTACGAGAGCAAAAGGACGTGCCTTTAAGTCTTTTACTGGTACGCGTATTTGCTGTTGGGGGCAGCTTTTGCTTAAATTTCGTCGGATTTCATTGGAAAATTTACGTACTGATCTATGTGTCCGGCGGATGGACTCATCCGATCGATGACCGCCGATATTGCAAACCCTGCCACCGATCAAAATTGATCACATAATTGAGACGAAAACCTACGTTTACAAAATACCGTGAAACTGAGAAAAAAAATATAAATATTCATGGGGGAGAAGCTAGCAACCCATCCATCCATCCATCTCGCCGACGTTCGGGTTCGGCGGTATGTTGTACTCGACGCCGATGGAGAGAGATCGACACAGAGAGACGACTTATTACGGACGAATGAACGAAACACACACAAAAAAAAAAAATAAGGCAATGGTGAACTAGGCATATATAGATCTATATTTGACACGGTGATTGGGACGTCCAACCAGAAAGCTAGCCAGGCTGCAACTCACATTGTCGCGCCGTGACTGCGACCTATATAAAATTACGAGCTTTTTTTCTAGCATCCTCAAAAAATACCTCAATGTACGACCTTTTTATATAAAAAGTATGGTCCATTCAGATACATTATATCTTGAGATACTAAAAATTTGTACTAAAATTCTTGGTACCTTAAGATACTTTTCAAAGATAATAAAAAAACCCATATAGTTACTTATTAGCAGTAAAGCTGCGTTATTTCCCTGAGCTTTTTTTTCATTTTTTTAACATGCTTCTCGAAAGATTAAACGATATATCTATTTTCTCTAGAAGAATTAATATAAAATTTAATCATCATATATTTCTAGAATGGTTTTAAACTTTATAGCAATTAATTTTATCGTTTATACCATTAGATAGCTATCACATAGGTCAGAAAATTTTCCATACTTTATCTTCCAGCTATCTCAAACACAACCTAAATTGCTGCATGTTTATTCCATCCATCAATCCGCAGGGAAAATCTTTGGACCAAGTTAATTAACTTCCCTCCTTAAATTTATTTGTTCTTTTAATAAACTGACCAAGAAACATTGCTGTTGTCAAAAGTGACAACAGTGCAGGAGCAGCACCCACTAGTTGTTTTGGCCTCAAAGACGATTCATCTTTTGCGTTGCCATTTGGTGGCTTACGGCTTTCTCCGCACACAACCCTCTCTCTCTGCGGTATTGTGTTTATTTTTCTGAAAAAAAAACTCGGTTGTGTGTGTCAATGGATCCATGCATATATACATGTTGGTAACGTCAGCCAGAAGATCAAGAAATTCATTAAGAGGATAGCATTTCCGATTGACTAGCATGTACTCCCTTCCACCATAAATATTTTGTATTTAGGAGGAGAGATAAAATTTAGTCGAACTTTTAAAATTTATGTCAATTAAGTTTAATTAATAGCATGCTAGTATGACGTAGTTCCACGCATGCACCATTTTCTTATAAATTCACGATGACACATGACGACGTTGTAAGTGCGACGCTTCATCATTGGCTCACTTTTTGTCACCATCAAATTGTGCGCCTTATAATTAGCTTTTTCATTAGCTATGCATGCTTGGTTAATCTTGCAATCAGAATATATACTAAAGCAAAGGCAAGAAAGAATTTTGGGACAATATTGTCCTAATCAACTTTTTGACCTTTGATCTTTTAGTCAAGCAAAAGCGCACAAACACATATATCCAAATGCAAATGCAACCATAGAGAATGAAATGTAGGTCGTAAAGCAGACCTTGGACAATCTTGAGAATGGCACAAGAATCTTTGGTTGTTATATTTCCCTTGTCATTATTTTTCTTTTGTCCACATGCATGGGCCATCGTGTTCAAGTTTCTCTCCAGGTAATTAATTTTAAAAAGTAAATATCAACAAAGTTATTGCTATTTGATAAAAATACACTGAATAAAAAACAAACCAAACCCCATTGACATGTGGATTATAATCTGTCATGTGCCAATTAAAAAACACATACATGAATATGTTATATTCAATGTTTTTATGATAAAATATCATTGTTATTTTTTATTAAGAGAGATAACTAGTTTTGTTATAACTTGAGTTCTTCATGTGAATTACACACCAGATTGTTCAGAGTTAAAAAAAATGCATAGTGTCAATTTTCTTTGAGGCTGGTCTTTTCAGTGGACATGCATTTCCATGTCCATTTTCCACTTCTTTTAAACTTTTCTAGTTGAGCCATATGCATCAAAAAGGACAGAAAGTTTTGGTGGAAATTGAGGCAGGTGGTAGTTTGTGCATTACATATACATTCAGATAAGGTGGGGTTACTAGCTAGAGCTTGAGTTATTGTTAAGCTTTTGACACTACACGATATGCATGAAACTGAAGATTAGGTAGCTAACATGCACTAGATGGAAAAAAAAAAGCAACATTATTAACTGCCGAGTATATATATATATGTGTGTGTGTGTGTGTGTGAATGAAATGGCCAGGTTTAGTTCTCCCAGTTATGCACGCAATAATTTACTAGTGCAAGTTCTTCATGTTCAAGAAATATATGATAAAACTATGTGGACAATTTTTTCTCTAGTTGAAAATCACCATGATTTATGGATTTTTTTTGGCAGGATTGTGCTTGTGACTGTTAATTATCTCTCTCTATCTCTCTCTCTAAAAAGATCTGAATCTCTATTCAAGTCATGTAAAGCTAGCAAGCTAGGAGCTAGCCCTTGATAATTTCAGGTTGTCAGCATTGCGATGGCATGGGAATATTTCTTTTTTTCTAATTCATCCAAACACGTTTCTTTCCAGACTTTTTCAAGAATTAATCGTTTTACCCTCACCACGATTTAAGACTAGTTTGACATATCCCACTAATTGGCAATCAATCATTAGTAAAATTAGTGGAAGCATATATCCACCAGCTTTAGAACTACTTTTGTGTTTGAGAAGTGAACTCAAGTAATTATGAAGATCAGAACTGACATTTGTCAATTGTCATGAAAGGACATGAAATATATAAGTGCCTAGGAGGTTTTTCCAAGAAGTTAATGTCATAAATTTTTAGCTAATTAGCACATAGTACCATAAATATGAAAAGAGAGAGAGAGAGAGAGAGTCATGTACTGATCATTTTTGTAAAAAAAATTTCCACAATTTGTGAACAAATGATAATTCCAAATAAAGAATAGAGCTGCATATGGCCAACTTTTGAAAACTAATGCAAGTTTATTGTATTTAATATTATATTTCTATAAGATTTTCCTGCCACCGCTCTTATTAGGAGTTGCCTTGATGAAAAACTATTCCACGTGATATAAATAGCTAATAAATCTTGGAAATTTCTATCAAATACATCTCTTTGTGCATAAAACAGAGTCACAAAGAAACGTAAATCCAATTCTTATTTTAGCCAGAGTTACATGCCACTAGCTGTACGTTTCTTCGTGCAGGTAACAAAAGGCTAAGAAAAGTAACAAAGACAAAATATAAAAAGCCAAAACCTAACTGTACCACTAATTAACCACACCAAACACAAACATATGTATGCATCGAGACGGCGACATGACAACTTAATTAATCGCAATCAAAAGTGTTTTTTAGCAACCATTGAATTTGGAAATGATTTGGATGATATATAGGATATTAATGGCTAAAATACTTGTCCTAGAAAACGCACATGGAGATTTAATTTTTTTGCATTCTCTACGACCAATTAACCAACTACGTACGTCATCAACGACGGCCATGCAGCGGCAGCATTGCACCGGCCACCGGCCATGGCCATGGCCACGGCACGGTTTCGATCGAGCTCTCACGGCGGAGAGACGATGCAGCCGTCGGCGGCGCAGTGCGGCGGCGGGCGGTGGGCGAAGGCGATGCACTCCTCCGGGGAGCGCTGGTGCGGCCAGTCGGGGATGCAGTTCATCCGGTCGTCGCGGAGGGGGACGTGGAGGCAGGAGACCGGCTCGTCGCAGAAGTAGTTGCCGGCGATGGTGAGGTTCCTCAGCCTGGGGAGCTCGCAGATGGCCTCGGGGACCTCGCCGGCGAGCATGTTGTAGCCGACGTTGAGCACCTCGAGGCTCTCCATGTCGCCGATACTGTCGGGCAGCTCCCCGGCGAGGTCGTTGTGGCTGAGGTCGAGCACCTTGAGCTTCTTGAGCTTGCCGATCTCCGGCGGGATGCAGGAGCTGATGCTGGTGTTGAGGAGGATGAGCTCCACCAGCGTGTCGGCCATGTCGCCGATGGACGGCGGGAGGCAGCCGGCGAGGCGGGTGTTGGCGAGCACGATGACCGACGCCGTCGAGTTGGTCAGGCTCTTGGACGACAGCGACACGTTGAAGCGGTTGTTGTTGGCGAACAGCGCGTCGAGGCCGAGCTGCCGGCCGAACACGGCGTCGGGGAGCTCGCCGTCGAAGCCGTTGAACCGCAGGTCGAGGAACTTGAGCTTGGGCAGCGACGTGAGGAAGGCCGGGAAGGCGCCGGAGAGGAGGTTGTTGCTGACGTCGAGCTCGAACAGCAGCCGCATGTGCTGCATCGACGGCGGCAGCATGCCGCGGAACCGGTTGGAGTTGAGGTGGAGGAGCGCGACGTCGGCGAGGAGCCCCAGGTGGTCGGGGAGGCACCCGGCGATGTCGCCGTGGTTGAGGTCCACCCCGGCGACGGTCAGGGTGTGCGGGTCGTCGGGCGCCGCCGCGCAGAACACGCCGGTGTAGTTGCACACGAAGGGCCCGCACCAGTCCTTGGTCAGGTTCTTGGGGTCCTCGGTGATGGCGTGCTTCCACGCCTGGAACGCCACGTACGCCGCTTCCAGCCGCTCATTGAACGGCGACAGCGGCAGCGCCGGCGGCGCGGGCGCCGGAGAAGGCGCCGGCGAAGGCAGCGGCTGAGCGGGCAGACATGGGGAGGCGAGGAGGCCGATCAGGAAGAGGGAGATGAGTGTCCTTGTGGTTCTTTGATGCTTTGAGAGGAGCTGCATTTTGCTTGGCTAGAGAGAGAAACTAGAGAGAGAGACTAGAGAGAGAGAGAGGGGAAGAAGAGAGTGTTGAGTACCGTGGTATAGTCTTGGATTTTGAGGTGGTTATATATATGGAGTATAATTTGGTGGGGGGGGTTGTTGTTATGCTTGATCATGAATGGATGTTCACTTAATTAATTATGTTCATTCATTATATATATATATATATATATATATATTAGTTTTTAGGTTAGTCTTTGGGGTTAGGGCTTAATTTGGAAGCACCAAGAAGCTTTAGATGAAGACATGAAGTTGTATAAATTTTCTTACATCCACCATGGCATATATTGCCTGCATCAATTATTTTTTACTTAAGATCTATTTATTTATATACTTAGGTAGGTCTCTAATGTGCAACATTGATCTTTCCATTCCTATGTTACACCTATAACTTTACATTAAAATATTTATTATTATTACTTTTGTTATACAATATAAGATTTTCTAGCTATTCCTATATTCATATGGATGATGATAAATATGTGCATATATAAATCTAGATAAAACTAAAATATCTTAGAATACGAAATAGTGTTGAACATGTTGATAATAAATTTTAGTCGAAAATTTGACAGCCTATATTTTAAACCAACAAATAAAAAAGAATATTAATTAGGTGACTATACAAAACATTCCCTCGTTTCCAAATAATCGTCATGATTGATCATTAATGCTTCAGCTTTGAGCACTAATAATTTTCAAATGTTTAGACTACGATCACAAAAGTAAGTTTACTGCATAATTTTAGATGACATTTTCTGAGTATTTATATATTTTTTAAAAGGGCAAATGTTCAGTTTAAGTACGAACATGTCGTGACAGGTATGTGCTAGGAATATATCTTTGCATAATGGAAAGCAGAAAGCAATTTTCATACAAGGCATAATGACTCTCTGTACGGTTTATTCAGAGTCCGATTCATATAATTTCCCTACCTAGGATGGCGTTTATGCTGAAGATCATTGTGATGCCTGACTAAGTGCATGTACACTAGGACAACAAAAATTTTTTATTCCGGCATCACACAACAAACACAGGGATTCAGGTAAGAGGTCACAAATCAATAATCATCTCCAGTCTCCATCCCTGTCTTGTAGAACGAGAGAGAGAGAGAGAGAGATGAAAATAAAATCAATTAGGATCAGCGTCAGGTCAGAGTCGTCAGTCGTCAGGCACCACAGTACTGCTCTTCAATTGGTTGGGCTCATCCTAATTCGTTGGCTTAGCATGCAAGATTAATTTGTTCATCTCCCTCTCTCTCTCTAATCTCTCTTCATTTGCTAGGACCAGCATTAGTGCACACACGTCGCTGTAAGGGTTCCAGAGAGGGAGAAGAGAGCTTCAGCTTTAGCACAAATGGAAGCATCAGAGGAGCTAGAGGAGAACATGGCTTGTTCAGTTTTCAGGCTTTCAGCTTGTGTTGTCACATAACATGACCTCCTTACCTCTCTCTTGTTGGCCCATTTTTGGGGAGTTGATTTTAAACTCTAGAGGGGATGTCCCCTCGTTTATTACATGTTATCTAAATAGTTATTTAAATTTTTTTTAAAAAAAATGTAAAGATAGATTAATATAAGACATATGACTACATAAATATACAAGTTCAAATATAACTTCTACAATTCATAACAAAAATAACAAATATAAATATGAGTATATATATACTATTCAGAGTGCAATTTGTTATTTTTTGTTATGGATTGCAGAAGTCATATTTGAACTTGCATGTTTGTGTAGATATCTTATATTTCATAATTTTTTCAAATATTTTATAACTATTTAGATAGTATGCAATAGACGAGGAGACGTCCCCTCGATGGTTTAGAATACTTTCCCCATCTTTGGCACTCTCTCTCTAAGATTCACTGTCAGCCTCCAGCTTAACCCAATCCGGTAGGTGAGGGGGGAAATGGTGGCTGGTGAGATTGCATTCCTTGCACCGAATCTTCTCGCAACAAATGCGATTTTATGTTAATGTTTTACACCATTCCATTTTGCACCTTAAATTATTTGTTATTGGTATTGTTAACCAAAGAGAAGGTTAATCTTAACACTTGTTGCCGACAGGTTGCATGGACAGCCTTCTCGCTGAGCTTCGATTGCCTCTCTCTGACAAGAAAAGAAAATGATCAGTGCTAAATGGGAATTAATTACTTGAAGGAGATGAAGCACCTTTTGTTTCTGCCTAATGGAATAGACTATATATGATCGATGCTTTGTAGCACACGAGGTGCATGCAGCAGATAGCAGAACTGTAGTTGATCAGACTGAACTTTCAACCTTCCTCTCTGAATTGCAGACAAAGAAACCCAATGGAGAATAATCTCTGCGTCCCAATTTCTTTTGGTTACATGGTGACATCCAATGCCATCGATCTGTCTGTATGGCCTGCAGACAAGAAGGCTCACCATATGATCACTGCATAAGATATGTTCTTGCACGAGTCAATAATTCGATCGGTTCCAGGGGAATCAGTTTCTTAGAGTTTAGAGCAATTGAGACCTGATCAACATGCATATCACCTTAAATTGGCTAGGTTCAGAGATTGTGCATGCAGCTGGTCTACCCTAAATCTCTAATATGGTCAAGCAGGTACTATATAGCTGTCACAACAACAGTCACTGCACCAAATAGAGAGTCACTCATCCAAACTAAACATCAGGATATATTCAGCAGCTGGGAGGCTACATCAGCGTGTTAATTGTCTGAAACTCTATTGGCAGTCCAAGATCCATGTCAGCTCAGTACATAGATGAACAGCTGCAGAATGCAATGGACCAATTGCTAGCCGCAGTTGAAGGCCCACATGGATGAACGAATTCATGTCACAACAGAGAACAGAAATTCATTACCATGATGTTCAGAACCAGAGATAGCTGTGATAGTAAATGTTAACTTCGCATTGCTTCAACTGGTTGATTTACCTGAAACTCAGTTCATAGAATAAAACTGAAGGAATATATATGATGATGTGAGATTGCAAGAATGCAGATCGATTTTTTTGTCCAAATGATGTGAGCCAGGATGGGCGTAGTACAAAAATTGCAATCAGACACCCACCGATGTACTACTCGATCGATTTGAGTTGGAATATAGTATACGGAGTGAAAGAAGTGACCTTTGTCCAGCCTCTCACAGTGCTAGTCCAAGTTGCAACGACTCTCTGTGGCTGTTGATGGCTTCTCCTTTGACAGGTTAACGACAGAATACTCAAAATAACACAGGGGTTAGCGAAAGGGGCTGTAGCCTATAGCCTAGTGGTTATAAGAGTATTAGTAGCACTTGAGGTCCTAGTTTCGGGAGTAAAATTTTCAAGATTCTAACGGCTTTGTGGTTTTAATGGTAGGCGAGGTACCCATCGACGGTGAGGCGTCCGAGGTCCTTAGAATGGGTTATCTTTAGGGTTTTTTTAAAAAAATTCAAATGACATATTTACAAACGGAAAATAATATGCGAATGAAACTTTTATATATGTTCATAGTGATCTAAAAGCTTAATTTGAAAAAAAAATTTGGAGAAAAAACCTCAAAATTAACTCTAAATTTAAGGTTAAAAATTAAAATGTTGGTTGAAAAGATAGTGGTGACAGAATTAACCCCCAATCATTGGAAACTCGGTGAAAAGTACAGAAAGTTTTGTGGTCTGGTCTACATAAGTTTGTCACACAATTAGGATAAATGACTTGCAATCCCTTGGAGAATAAGAATTAGCATTCTATACTATGTGATTTTTATTTTTCTTAAGGAATGCAGAAACTCTTGGGGATAAGAGTTGTCACTTGCCAGGGACTGCGTCTGCATATTGAGGCCTGCTCAGAAGTGTGAGATTTTGAGGCCCAATAGTGGATGACTGGATGGGCATGCATGGGCTCACAGTTAGGCCAGAACATGTACCCATCCATCATAGTGGAAGTGGAGTCTACTATAAAGGAAGTCTACTTTAGATTCCTCAAATATGGTATGAGTTTTATTCGTATCTCTCGATCGTAAGACCAGTTATAAATAATCCCCCAACTTGTAAAGCCAGTGCAAGTCGAGTCACTGTGCGGTATTTGACTTTATTTTTTATTCCATGCTATTTGACAGGGTGCTTATGTGACAACGGAAGAAAAAACAATAAGGTAAATTTTCAGGTGTCACGTCAAACGTTCGACCGGATGTCGGAAGGGGTCTTTTTAGACACAAATGAAAAAACGAATTTTATAGCTCGCCTAGAAACCAAGAGACGAATCTTTTAAGCCTAATTAATTTATCATTAGCATATGTGGGTTACGGTAGCACTTATGGCTAATCATGGATTAATTAGGCTTAAAATATTTGTCTCACGATTTTTCCTCTAACCGTGTAATTAGTTTTTTTATTTTATTTATGTTTAATACTCTATTTAGATGTCTAAAGGGTCGATGTGATGTTTTTGGAAAAAAAATTTAGGTACTAAACAGGCCCTAAACATAGAAATTAAAACAAATATATGGACCAACATGCTAATGTGTGTATGTTTAAAACAATAAGGGGGTGATTAGATTGAGAAAATTTTTGGGAGAAGTGTGACGTCAAATGTTTGACTGGATATCGGAAGGGGTTTTCGGACACGAATGAAAAAACGAATTTCACGGTTAGCCTGAAAAACCGCAAGACGAATCTTTTGAGCCTAATTAATCCGTCATTAGCACATGTTGGTTACTGCAGCACTTATAACTAATCATGGACTAATTAGGCTTAAAAGATTCGTCTCAAGATTTCTTCCGTAACTGTGCAATTAGTTTTTTGGTTCATCTATATTTAATGCTTTATTTAGGTGTCAAAAATTCGATATGATGTTTTTAGAAAAAAAATTGAAACTAAACAGGGCCTAAAAAAATAATAGGACCCAAATATCAACCCTTCATCTTCTCTTCCCCGTCTTGCATCTTCTCCTCGCGTGGAGCTTGGATCCCTAGGCACCGTTTCCGCTTGTGTGGAGCTCAAAGCCATCATCAAGGCAACCCTTGCCTCCACTGTCATCGCCATGTTAGCCTTCAGCTTGATTAGCTGCCGGGCTAGCAATGGGTGTGGTGCTTGAGCTCGAGCAAGATATATAGGCTTTGGATTGCTTGGGAGAAGCCTAGCGTACCTAACAAACCCCTAGATCGAGCTCCAATTACTCTCTCCGTCCCAAAACAAACTAATCTTTTACTTTTTACCTATAATATTTGACTCTTTGTCCTGTTAAAAACAATTACGATTACCATTTTTATTTTTATTAGATAATAAATCATAAATAGTTAACTATTTTTTTAAAATTTCTTAAAAAAGATTTAAATAAGACAGATGGTCAAATGGTAGATACGAAAACCAAAAGATTGATTTATTTTAGAACAGAGTGAGTACTTATTAGGCAACGTTAATCTAGATGACCCCACGCCATGCCACCCTGTCTTCTAGAAATTTAACTTTTTGCCACTTACGAGCGGTCAAAATAGATTTGCCACTCGCTATCTATGATATATGGGTCCTCATGAGTCTATGACAGGTAGGTCTAGTTACAAATCTGTTATGAAAATTCGTAAGAGTAGCAAAAAGTTAAAAGCCCCTGCCTTCAGCCCACATTGTCTTCTCCCTGCTGACCGAGCCTCCAGCTGCCGTCACTTCCCTGCTCGGTGCCACGTGATATATTGTTAGCGCAACATAGCGGTGGAGCTGGCCAGGACAACAACGCTAGGCCCAAGACAATACGACGATCGATCTGTTCTGGGTTTGATGTGTTAGTTGGGTTTGCCGTGTTCACTGCCGAGAGTAGATTTTAAACTCTCGAGGGGATATCCATTCGTTTATTATAGCTATCTAAAAATAGTCATAAAAATTTTTTTAAAAAAATTGTGAAGATAGATTAATATAAGATATATCATTAAACGAACATGCAAATTCAAATATGACTTTTACAATCCTTACAAAAATTTATTATTTTTGTTATGGATTGTAGAAGTCATATTTGAACTTACATGTTTGTGTAGTGATATATCGTACATTAATCTATCTTTATAATTTTTTTCAAACTTTTTAATGACTATTTAGATAACATAAAATAAACGAGCGGATATCCTCTCAGGGTTCAGAATACTTTCCCTTCAATACCCTATCCCATGGTATATACAACCATCACCAGATCTACGCCATCCACATGCTCTTCTCCCTTCTATCGTTACTGAAGACAATCTACGACAGCTGCGAGGTGAGAGGAAGGAAGAGAGAGGCGATGACATATGGGCCTCTTTTTCATTGTTTTCCATGCGAATGACAAGTATGCGGTGTAAATTGTTTTAATTTTTAGGCATAATTACTGTGGAAAGCCCTATTATTTTTTAAGAACATTTTCTAAGAGCAACCTGTGTCACGTGGATACCACCGCAAGTCCAAAACCATCCTCAGCACCATCGAGAGATTTGATCTACGCTTATTTTAAAAAGTTCAGATAAACCGTATGTATCTAGTTTTATCGGATAGGTGGGCCTGAATAAAATCGGAGACAACCGTTGATGTTGGCAGTGTCACACCCTCCTCAAAGGGAGTGCGGGTTTCTGTCACATAATAATTTTATTTTTTTTTCATGTCCAATATTTGATCATTCGTTTTATTTAAAAGATTTGTAAAAAAAACGTAAAAATATTAGTCATGTGTAAAGTACTATTAATGCTTTACCGGACAAAGGTAATAGATAGATACTCTCTCCGTCCCAAAATAAACCATTTTTTCACTTTTTACCTACAATTTTTGACTCTTCGTCTTATTTAAATTTTTTTACGATTGATATTTTTTATTGGATGATAAATTATGAATAGTACTTTACATGTGACTAATTTTTTTTCTAATTTTCTAAAAAAATTTCAAATAAGATGGATGGTCAAACGTTGGACACGGAAATCGAAGAATTGATTTTTTTTGGACAGAGGGAGTAGATTGATAGATAGATATGCAGCAATCCAGCGAGAGCAGCCAAGCAAAAAGCACGAGACGAAACGAAACCCAACAAACACAAGACAAAAAGAAAAAGAACAAGAAGGTCGAGGCACGTACGTGTACACTGCGATCTTCCTTTCTTAATTTCTTCCCTTTTGGGCGCACTCGTTTCGTCCGCACACGGGCCACAGGGCTTTATCAGTCTTTTTTTTCTTTCGCTTATAGGTTACAATTTTAAATTTTAATTTTAAATTTAGAGTTAATTTTATTGTTTTATATCCTAGTTTATTTTTTACTTTTTTGCTTTTAGATCACTGGACACATAAAAATATTAATAAATTATTATTTTTTAAATATATTGTTTGTTTCTTTTATTAAAAAAGGAAAAGATGACCCTTACATATGTACGACGTCAACCCCGGCCCCGTGTTCCTGCGTGTCTGCATACCGTATATATGGCTAGTGTATACCCAACCCTATGGATCCAGTAATTAATTAACTACCATGAAATGCCTAATTACCGTACGTATACATAGATAAATACTGCTGCTCTCTCCGAAATTTTTAATTTAACATTGTTGATTTTTACATCTATATTTGACTATTTATTTTTATGCACAAAATTTAGATACTTACTATTGTGATTTAGTTTATCATCAAATGTACATACTTTATGGATGATCTATAGTTTTTATAAATGGTAATATAGATAAAAAACAATTAACGGCATTAAATAGGAAACTATTGGGAGCAGTGCTGTGGGGTGATTGTTTAGCAATGACATATTTATAAACGAAAAATAATTTGTAAATAAAATTTTTATATACATATTCTTAGTGATTTAAAAGTCAATGTTGGAAAATAAGATTTGGTAAAAAAAACCCTTAAAATCGGCTTTAAACTTAAAGTTGAAAATTCAAAATTACTCCCTCCGTCCCAAAATAAACCAATTTTTCACCTTTTACCTACAATTTTTGACTCTTTGTCTTATTCAATTTTTTTTGCGATTGATATTTTTGTTTTTATTAAATGATGAATCATGAATAGTACTTTACGTGTGACTAATTTTTTTCTAATTTCCTAAAAACTTTTTAAATAAGACGGATAGTCGTTGGACACGGAAACCGAAGAATTTTTTTTTTATTTTGACAGAGGGAGTAAAGGTAATAAGTATATACGGAAATGAAAAGATGTGGGTGACAATTCACAAAACATCCTGACTCTTACGGTTTTCTGGTAATTACAACCTCATTAATGGGACATGCTTCCCGCAAATTAAGTGCCGTTTGGATAGTAGGAATCAAAACAGTAGTAAACGAAAAAACCACGAGAATTCATTAGGAATATAATCATGAAACGGATGATTATAAAACACAAGAATTCAATAGGAATATAATCATGAAACGGATGATTATAAAACACAAGAATAATAATTTTATTGGACTGTGGAAAAACACATGAATTTAATGTGAGAGATACATTTTTGGGAATTTCCCATGAGATTGAACCTTGTGTTAAAGTCATCCAAAACCTATATAAAATGAGACATTCCATAGGATTCAACTATTTGTTTCAAAGGATTATATAGGACAAATTTCTATATTTTTCCATTCAAATCAAATCAAAGAGGGCCTAACAGTAGTATGTATGGACAAAGCAAGTGGGATTATACGAACACAACAAAGGTGCTGGAGTACCTCCCTCCATAGATACAAGGATTATACTATACCCTTTTAGTTTATACACAAATATAAGATATTTGTGATCCTGAAACATAGTTTTACAATGTTTTACACTATTTTATTCTCACGTACCACATTTTGTAATATTTTATTTCCTCCATTAACATCTTCTAAGGGATTATATATCCTCATCCACAAACACAAGGGATTATACCCTTTTTGTTTGTCTACAAAACTTTCTATAAGTGAAACAAGCCAACCCTGTGACAGCTTCAATGGTGAGTCACGTCATATGGAGAACAAAAACATTCAGATTTTCCGTTTAGTTCCCAAAATTTTTTTCCCAAAAACATCCCATTAAATTTTTTGGATATCTAAATAAAACATTAAATATATATAAACATTAAAACTAATTACACAGTTACGAAGGAAGGAAATAGTGAGATGAATCTTTTGAGTCTAATTACGACGTGATTAGCCATAAGTGCTACAGTAACCAACATGTGCTAATGATGGATTAATTAGACTCAAAAGATTCGTCTCGCGGTTTCCAGGCGGAATCTGAAATTTGTTTTACAATTAGACTAAGTTTAATACTTTAAATGTGTGTTTAAAGTTTTGACGTGATGTTTTTGCAAACTAAACAACCCCAGACCTTGTTTGGTTCCCAAAAAGTTTCTCTAAAAACATCACATCAAATCTTTGGACATCTAAATAAAGTATTAAACATAGATGAACTAAAAAACTAATTGCACAATTATGTGAGAAATTGCAAGATGGATTTTTTAAGACTAATTAGTGCATGATTAGCCATAAATGCTACAGTAACCAATAGGGATGGATATTGAGCCAGCTCGGCTCGGCTCGGTTCGATCTAGCTCGTTAAGATAATGAGCCGGCGGCTCGTTATCTTAACGAGCTAGAAACTCAACTCGGCTCGACTCGCTAGAAAGCTCGAGCTGGCTCGTTAGGCTCGCGAGCAGATGGAGCATGGGACTGGCCGACTAGGAGATGGCGCGCTGGAGGAGCTCAGAGCGGCGGCCACAGCGGAGCATCGCGAGGTTGCGGCCGGGGAGCAGGAGCTTGGGATGGCGGCCGGCGGGATGGTGGCCGGCGGCAGAGCGGCGGTCATCGGTAGAGGAGCTCGGGGAGGAGGAAGTCGGGACGGTGGCCGACGGCAGGCACATGGCGGCGACCGTCGACGAAGCATCGCGAGGAGCTCAGGGAGGAGGAGGTCGGGACGGCGGCTGACGACAGAGCGACACGGGGCGGAGGCCGTCGGCGGAGCGGCACGGGGCGGCGACCGAGGAGCTTGGGGCGGCGGCCGACGGTGGACGAGCTCGGGGTGGCGACCATGGCAGAGTGGCGCAAGGCGGCGGCTCTCGGCGGTAGTGCTTGGCGGAGATGCTCGGGGCGGCGCGAGCCATCGGCCGTTGCATGCGGCGGCGGTGAAGGTTGGGACTCGGGATGAGGCCAAGGAGCTCGTACTGCTGTTGCCTTGCCTAAGGTTCTTCTTTATTGGGCTATGTTGGGTTGTGTTGGGCTGTGGATGGTGGGCCTCTGTGTTGGGTCGTGGCATGTGAATTGTGATGGGCTCTGGCTCGTTAAGCTCACGAGTAGCTCGCAAGCCAGCTCGAGCTGGCTCGTTATCTCTAACAAGCTAAAATGCCAGCTCGGCTCGTTAGAAAAATGAAACGAGCCGAGTCGAGCTTGTCACGAGTCGAGCGAGCTAACGAGCCACGGGCTTTCTATCCACCTCTAGTAACCAACATGTGCTAATGACGGTTAATTAGACTCAAAAGATTCGTCTCGCGGTTTCCAGGCGAAATCTAAAATTTATTTTGTAATTAGACTACGTTTAATACTTCAAATGTGTGTTCAAAAACTTAATGTGATGTTTTTTTAAAAAAATGCAAACTAAACAACCCCTTATAAGCATAAAAAAAAGGGTGCAGGGAATCTCAGCCATTCAATACAACATGAAGCAGAAGGAAGCTCCATGAAATCAACATTAGTGAAATGAGGTTAAGAAAAGACTAAAATGAAGGAATGTGTTCCGGGCTTGAAGGCAATGCATATTGAAGTTTTATCCTGCCTCCGATCGGTGAATGTGCGTACTGCGAATGTCACTGTAATTTCAGGATAGATAGATATTAGAGTGACATAGCATGAAGAATTGAAGCTAAATTTTAAATTTTTAAATTTGACTCTTTAAGGGCCCCTTTGAATCACATGAATGAAAAAAATAGAGGAATAGAAAAATATAGTATTCTGACAGGAATGTAAGTGTAAAATAGGGGATTGCAAAATACAGAAAAAACGTAGGAATGACCGTTTGATTGGATCACAAGAAAAACATAGGAATTTGAGAAGAGATAAAGACACAAAAGAATTTTTTCCAAGATGTTCTGCCTTTTGTTAAATTTTCTCCAAAACTTGTATAGAAAGAGGTATTCCATAGGAATTTCAGCTGATTCTATAGGATTTATTCCTTTGATTCAAAGAGCTTTGTAGAAAAAATTCTTATAGAAATGCAATCCTATAAATTTCATTTAAATCAGAGGGGGCCTAAATTTTGATTCATAAGAATAACCTCTGGCTGGATTTGTAGCTGTCATCCTAGCAATCAGGTAAATAGTGTAGAGAAAATAAAAAGGCGAAACTTATTGCTTAATTCAGAGCATGTATTTTTTGGCTTGGTCCCAGCATATCGGGCTTTCAGGTGAAAAAGTTAGCTTCAACAATTGTACTAAAGAACAACAAATGTGGTGTTTAGATTGAGAAATTTTTTGAGAGAAGTGTCATGTCAAATGTTTGACCGAATGTCGGAAGGAGTTTTCGGACACGAATGAAAAAAGAATTTCACGGCTAGCCTGGAAACTGCAAGACGAATCTTTTGAGCCTAATTAATCCATCATTAGCACATGTTGGTTCTGTAGCACTTATGGCTAATCATGGGCTAATTAGGCTCAAAAGATTCGTCTCAAGATTTCTTTCATAACTGTATAATTAGTTTTTTGGTTTATCTACGATTAATACTTTATTTAGGTGTCAAAAATTTGATGTGATGTTTTTTTCGAAAAATTTTAGAAACTGAACAACGCCAAAAGCAACAAAAATGGAAGCACAGACTTCCAGTCCGTGATTGGACGAGTGGGGAGGAACAATCACGATATGCATTAGTACAACAAATATTATAACAATCGTGACTCAGCACTACAAAATATTTATAAGTATTACGAGGTACTACCTCCATCTCTAAACGTTTGATGTCATTGACTTTTTAATGCATGTTTGATCATTCGTCTTATTTAAAAAAATTACATAATTACTAATTATTTTTATATTATTTTATTTATTGTTAAGTATATTTTTATGCATCTATATAACTTTACATATTTTTTAAAAAAATTAAACAAGACTACTGGTCAAATGTGTATAAAAAAGTCAACGACGTCACGGAGGGAGTATGTATTTGCACAAATCAGGGAATGTCCAGCCGGTGCATTTTTAATCATATGCATAATTTAGGATAAAAATTTCCCTTTACTATTTCATGTCAGGCAATTAATTGCAAACACACTACTTATGACAACTTATTTTAATACTCCCTTCATACGAAAATATTTGACGTCAAACAAAAAACTTTGGAGTAAGTACATCATTTTAATGATGACTTTTTTTGACCCTAATTCTTCTTTTTAGTGGGGGTGGTCACAGTAAACTTATTAACTTAAATTTTACATAAATTTTGCCTGCAAAATGTATGTATATGCACGGCCTGTATTGATAGCATGAGCGTCGGCTTAATATAAGAGAAACAAAAAGACTGCTGATAGTTTGAGGTTGATCCACTTTTTAACTTGCAGAGAGTAATCTATTTGATACTTAAAAATCTGATTAAGGATACCAGACATTCTCTCAGGCACATAACTTGCATATGCAGTGGTATATAGTGATGTAAATCAATTTTGTGTTGAAATTTGGGACGATGGTTTGATTTAGTCAGTTACTCTATCCATTTAAATTTTGGATCTACATTTTATCGTTTGTCTTATTTAAAAAATTTTATCCAAATACTCAAAATTATAAGTTATACTTAAAGTTCCTATAATAATAAATCAAATTATAAAAAATAATTAATAAATATATAATTTTTTTGAATAAAACGAATGATCAAATGTGAACGTAAAAGTCGATGGCATCATATAAAAAATAGAGGGAGTACTATTCTTTTATAATTGCAGCTAAAAGCATGAACAAATAGTTACATGTGTTATCATAATTTTTCCAGCTCATGTTTGGATAATGGCATAAATTCTCATACAGGTAGGTTTGTCTGTTGAGTATTTTAGTGGATTCATATAATCACTGTGGTTTGAGTCGTTTGACCCTACGGATGACTGCACAACGGTTTAGCTGGATAAAAGACTATTTATAAGATACTCCCACTGTTTTTCACAATGTAAGACTTTCTAAAATTGTCTAGATTTATATGGATGATAATGAATCTAGACATATATATAAATTAAATACATTCATCAATCGATGAATTTAGACAAATCTAGAAAGTCTTACAATATAAAACGGAGGTAGTAATATGATAATCGAAAGATATCCTCATTATTTCAGTTTCCTTCCCCTCTATTGTCTGTAGGGTTGTTTAGATGTCGCTAAACTTTTTAGCCCAATATCACATCGGATGTTTGGACACTAATTTGAAGTATTAAATATAGACTGATAAAAAAACTAACTTCATAAATAAGTGGTAATCCGTGAGACGAATTTTTTAAGCCTAATTAATCTATAATTAGAGCATGTTTACTGTAGCATCACATAGGCTAATCATGGATTAATTAGGCTCAATTGATTCGTCTCGCAAATTAGTCTAAGATTATTGATGAGTTTTATTAATAGTCTACATTTACTATTTATAATAAACGTCCAAACATTCGATGGGACAAAGATCTAAACTTTAGCCCGTTGTCCAAACAGCCCCGGTGTCATCCAAAATTCCTACATGGAAAATTTCATAGATGGTCAACATCATTAAGTCGTTCATGGTCTAAAGTTGAGATGAGGGTCTGGAACAATCCCCTTCAACCATATGGTCAAAACAGACGTTATGCTCCATTGCATTTTAATCCCTGCATTCCTAAATATAAAAAGTAGTAGTTATATTGTTATATTGGCAAAGTTTCATGTATTCTATACCTCGAATGTGTCATTCATAGTCAATATATGTTGTTCTTGTTGCTTTGGTAGTCCTTTTTATAAAAGTTAATACCATTATGGCAATTTTGAATGGAGATTATTATATCTTAAACTTTAATGTGATATATACATCTTGGCCATTCCTCATGAATATTATGCCTTTATGGCTTATGTATGTTTATGATTTTCTTCCTTTGAATTGTGAATGCTAGAATTTATGAAGAGTGACACGGGAACTTACCCAAATGCACGACATGGTTTTATTTTTAGTTGATTTAAAATCTTTTCATGGGTTTTTATTAATTAAAAGGTGTTACCCTTTCCCTTTTACATGCTTAAGTCGAGGATTATAATAAGGAATTTCCTTTGAAAATATTAGAAATATCAAAACTACGATACATACAGCTAAGAAGCCTAATTTTCACATTTTGTTGAACTTAATACTAGTTTTTCCATAAAAAGGATCTGGCAAGGTGCATTATTAAGCCCTCATTGTTTGCTTGATGGGTTATATATGCCACTGTCAGAGTTTGAATTTTCAAACTTAATATTTGATTATTCTTTTTTATCTTTTTATTTTTCAGCTTTGCCTTCTAGAGAGCTAAGAGTTAAAAATATGGAAATCCTAGACTGAAATTATTTTCGTTGGCTCGTTTATTTTTCTTCTGTTTGATACATACTACTACATGAGATGCCGATGAAACAAATTATTCACACATGGGATTGTGCCGAGTTTCAAAAAGATGCACTTAAGAGCAAGTTTGTATGAAACCATAACAATCTATTTACCCCTCCGCTTCATTGTAAAAAATTTGACTATACCAAGATTTATATATTGACCACTGTATTTTATATATATATATATATATATATATATATATATATATATATTAACATCTATATAAATTTAGTCAATACTATAAAGTCTTATGTTATGAAACGACGGTAAAATCTATTATAAAGACAGCTCGAAAAGCAGCCATCATGTTCTCACGAAATGGCATAATTGTAAATAAAAAATAATTTATAAATAAAACTTTTATGCACATGTTCTTAGCGATCTAAAAGTAAATACCAAAAAATAAACTACGATAAAAGGAACCCAAAATCAACTCTAAATATAAGGTTGAAACAAAATTTGGCTTATAAGCATAAGCGAAAAGATCAGACTTTAAGTAGTATATATATGAAATCCGATATAAACCCATATAAATATGAGTTCTTATAGAAAAAGAAGCCAAGGTTTCGTATACGAAATCCAAACTTTTAGAAAAAGAAGTATACGAAATCTAAACCTGAAAAAAAAGATGGTATATGGAATCCAAATATATTCATTCGCACTGATACCTATGAAAATAAAATTTGAGAATTACATATTAAATCTGCCCCTAAATAAATTATCTAGGTACGTGTAAAATTAAGAGTCCATTTTTCAATTTTTTTAAAAAACATCGCATCAAAATCTTTAGACACCTAAATGAAGCATTAAATATAGATAAAAAACAAATTGCACAGATAGAGGATTGTGAGACGGATCGTTTTAGCCTAATTAGTCCATGATTAGCTATAAATTGCTACAGTAGTCCATATGTGCTAATGATGGATTAATTAGGCTCAAAAAATTCATCTTGCGGTTTGCAGACAAGCTATAAAATTTATTTTTTTTATTTATGTCCATATATTTTTTTTAACATTCAGTTAAACGTTTGAGATAGCATCAAAGTTTTTCTTTTCGCCGACTAAACATGCCTACGTCGAGCAATCCTAATCCTTGTGATGACTGCAAGAGTCAACAAAAGTTCGCTTTGGAACGAGGTGTGAAGCAGTGAGTGAAGCATGTTGACTTGTGGGCGTGTGAGCCTGGCTGTGACGGTAACTTTCCCGAGGCAGGGAAGCGAACAATCACGGAGTAAAAAAAAACGAGTAAGAGCAAGTATAATAGCAGGCTATAAGCTACTATATTTTTATGTGAAGAATAGAGTGGATGAGAGCAAGTTCAATAACATAGTCAACTATTAGCTCCAATTTTTCTATAGCCAATCTAATAACCAATTCATACAATAGTTACGTACAAAACATTAGTACATGATCCCACATGTCATATACACACTTTGTATTAGAGTCCGTGTGCGGCTGGCTATAAATTAGTACCCCACCTCTCTTCTTTCTCCCCTCTTATCTCTTTAAAATATGCTTATAACTTTATAGTCTGCTATTGTACCTGCTCTGAGAGAGTGTAAGCGGACTATAAGTTTGTAGCCAACTTAGGCACAGGAACAAAAAAAAACTATGTGAGAGTGACATGTGAGCTCTATATTAATGATGAAGAGCTAACTAGTATATGGGTGAGCTAAGATAAAGCTATAAAAAATCTTAGAGTCAGCTTGTTGGCTATATTATTAGGGCATCCACAATGTATATAGCAAAAGTAGTCCATATATATGGGACCCACACATATAGGCTACAACTATTGTTATCTTTATAATATATATAGATAGCAACTAGTATTAGGAGGAGGGAGAAAATAGAGACAAATAACATATTTTATCCTTTATGGGTAGCCCATATGTTTATGGGTGTCTTTTATTATTTTTTTGCTATGGACTAGTTTCACAATGTTATTAGGTGACCGAATGAAATTTTTTATTGCTTATGGACTAGTTTTAGTCTACATTATAGATACCCTTAGCCTTGCTCTAAGAGCATCCACGATGTATATAACAAAAATAGTCCATATATATGGAACCCACACATATAAGCTATAACTATTGTTATCTTCGTAATATATATATATAGATAGTAACTAGTATCAGGAGGAGAGAGAAAATAGAGACAAATAACATATTTTATCTTTTATGGGAGCCCATATGTGTATGGGTGCTTTTACTATTTTCTTGCTATAGACTAGTTTTACAATATTGTTAGGTGGCTGAATGAAATATTTTTTTGCTTATGGACATAATATTTATAATATTTAGAAGAGTCACCAGCTCATTCCCACAGCCACCCACCCAAGCGGCGAAGAGGAAACGAAAAAAGAAAAAGAGAAGAGCAGCGAGCAGGCGGGATTGGAGGACCGATCACCGATGCGCGTGGGCGGGCATGGCAGCGGAGGACGACGACGACCATGGCGGGCGCCAGGCAGGCATCGGCATTCGCACACACGAACAGGAAAGGAAAGGGAAGGAGAGAGAGAGACAGGAGGAAGCAGCGAGTACAGGCGCATTCAATTCTCCATTTACCATCGCCACCTACACCTCCCTTCCCCTCCCACCCAGGAGCTCCTCTTTGATGCCCTCCCCCCATTCAATGCCCCCCCCCCCCCTCTCCCTCTCCCTCTCCCTCCCTCCCTCGCCGCTCCTCCACCACCGGGATCCAGCCTACCCCCGCCGCACCGCCGGCGCCCCGCCGTGCAATGCGAGCGGCGCCTGTCTGTCGTCCAACAAAAGAAGCTTCCTTTCTATCTTCACTCCTTCTTCTTGGTGTGCATGGTCGGCGGCTGCGGCGCTTTCTGTTCTTGCTGCCTTCTTCTTCTTCTACCCCTCGCGTCCTCTTCCTCGCCGCGCCACCGACATTCCCTCGCTTACTCCGCCGGAGCGCCGCCGAGGTACTCTCTCTCTCTCTCTCTTGCTGCTGCTGCTATACTTAAGCTGCCGCTACTGAGCTTGCGTTGCGTCGGGTGGGAGATCCATCCGGGCTGGAGTAAATTCGTTTCAAAAATTTTTTTCTTCCCCATCAAATGTAGTAGTAGCACCTTGCTTGCATTGTCTAGCTTGAGAGTAAAGTTCTGGTTTTTGTTTTATTTGCTTAATGTATTAGGAGAGTCTAATCCAAACTTTTTGTCTCTTCAATCTATCCAGTTTAATTTGCTGCGGATCTGTTTGCTACAAGGTGGAGCGCCGCTAGCATTTTATCCCAAAAACTTGGGGATTGGATGCTTCGACTGAACCTCCATGCGCCACGTTAGCCGCTCCACCATCACTGCCTGGTAGTATGCTGCACCTAGGGATAAAAAGTTCCAACTTTTTCTTTTTTTGTTTCAGTTATAATAAGACTCGCCTGATTTCTGCTGGTTCTTAGCCCAAAAAGTTGCAACCTTTGCAGGAACACTTATTTTGTGTAGACCCCCAAAGTTTCAAGAAAATGGACAATGTGCTTGTTATAGCATTGTGCTGCCTGGTCTTGCTGCCAAGTTGGGCCGATGGCCTTGGCTCCATGGCGTCCATTGCGGTGTCCTACGGCGAGGACGGCCCGGTGTTCTGCGGGCTCAACTCGGATGGTTCTCACTTGGTCACCTGCTTCGGCGCAGATGCCTCCGTTGTTTATGGTGCCCCCAGCAGGATCCCATTCATAGGCCTTACCGCGGGGGATGGCTTTTCCTGTGGCCTATTGCTTGACACCAATCAGCCTTACTGCTGGGGGAGTAACTCCTATGTCAAGATTGGGGTGCCGCAGCCGATGGTCGAGGGTGCCATGTACTCAGAGCTCAGTGCAGGTGACAACCACCTTTGTGCCCTCCGAACAACTGTCAAGGGGTTTCACAGCGTGAATGCAGATACATCGGTGATTGATTGCTGGGGGTACAACATGACCGCCACACATACTGTCGCTGGAGCTGTATCGGCCATTTCAGCTGGTTCAGTGTTCAATTGTGGCTTGTTTGCACGGAACAGGACGGTTTTCTGCTGGGGCGATGAATCGGTTAGTGGTGTCATTGGGCTAGCTCCGAGGAGTGTGCGGTTCCAGTCTATCGGAGCAGGTGGTTATCATGTCTGTGGGGTGCTGGAGAATGCACAGGTATTCTGCTGGGGCAGGAGCTTAGAGATGCAGCAGATGTCAACATCCAATTCTATTGACGAAGGTGATGTGAACATAGTGCCAATGGATGCGATGGTCTCTGTGGTCGGTGGGCGGTTCCATGCTTGTGGCATCAGGAGTCTGGATCACCAAGTGGCTTGCTGGGGTTTCACTCTTCAGAACAGCACGCAGGCACCAAAAGGGCTCAGAGTTTATGCAATTGTAGCTGGGGATTACTTTACATGTGGGGTGCCTGCTGAGACATCGTTGAAGCCAATGTGCTGGGGGCATAGTGGGCCATTAGCATTACCAATGGCGGTATCCCCTGGGATTTGTGTATCCGATTCATGCAGCCATGGGTACTATGAATATGCAAATCATGGTGAAGTTGGCAGTGGTAGCAAGACATGTAAGCCTGCAAATTCTAGACTGTGCTTGCCCTGCAGTGTTGGTTGCCCGGACGATGCATTGGAGTCATCACCCTGCAATGCCACAGCTGACCGTGTTTGCCAGTTTGACTGCTTAAAGTGTGCCTCAGATGAGTGTGTGTCATTTTGTTTGTCCCAGAAACGAACCAAGAACCGCAAGTTCATGGCTTTTCAGCTACGTATTTTTGTTGCAGAGATTGTATTTGCCATCATATTGGTGTTCAGTGTGACTGTTATGGCTTGCCTGTATGTCCGGTACAAGCTTCGGCATTGTCAATGTTCAAAGAACGAGTTGAGGCTGGCAAAGAATACAACATATTCTTTCCGGAAGGACAACATGAAGATCCAGCCTGATGTAGAGGACTTGAAGATCAGGAGAGCTCAGGAATTCTCATACGAGGAGTTGGAGCAAGCAACAGGAGGCTTCTCAGAGGATTCACAAGTTGGCAAAGGCAGCTTTTCATGTGTGTTCAAGGGCATTCTGAGAGATGGTACAGTTGTTGCTGTGAAGCGTGCAATTAAGGCATCAGATGTAAAGAAGAGCTCAAAGGAGTTCCATACCGAACTTGACCTCCTCTCCAGGCTCAACCATGCGCACTTGTTGAACCTGCTCGGTTACTGTGAGGATGGCAGCGAGAGGCTCTTGGTTTATGAGTTCATGGCTCATGGATCCCTCTACCAACATCTTCATGGCAAGGATTTGAACTTGAAGAAGAGACTGAATTGGGCCAGGCGGGTCACTATTGCTGTCCAGGCTGCTCGGGGCATCGAGTACTTGCATGGTTATGCCTGCCCACCAGTAATTCACCGAGACATCAAGTCCTCAAACATATTGATAGATGAGGATCACAATGCGCGTGTCGCGGACTTTGGTCTATCTATATTGGGCCCAGCAGATAGTGGTACCCCACTATCTGAGTTGCCTGCAGGAACACTTGGCTACCTTGATCCCGAGTACTACCGCCTGCATTACTTGACAACAAAGTCTGATGTGTATAGCTTTGGAGTTGTTCTTCTGGAGATCCTAAGTGGCAGGAAAGCTATTGACATGCAGTTCGAGGAAGGAAATATTGTTGAATGGGCAGTCCCATTGATCAAAGCTGGAGACATTTCTGCCATTCTTGATCCTGTCTTATCTCCTCCATCTGATCTTGAGGCTCTGAAGAAGATTGCTGCTGTGGCATGCAAGTGTGTCAGAATGCGAGCCAAAGATCGCCCTTCTATGGATAAGGTAACAACAGCTCTAGAGCGTGCTCTTGCATTGCTGATGGGTAGCCCGTGCATTGAGCAACCCATTCTGCCAACCGAGGTGGTTCTTGGGAGCAGCAGGATGCACAAGAAGGTATCGCAGCGGTCGTCGAACCATTCATGCTCGGAAAACGATCTTGTTGATGGGGATGATCAACGGATCGAGTACAGAGCACCGTCCTGGATAACATTTCCAAGTGTGACCTCATCGCAGAGGAGGAAATCCTCAGCATCTGAAGCTGACATGGATGGCCGAACGACCACCGATGGAAGGAATGTCGGGAGCAGCATAGGGGATGGGTTGCGGTCACTGGAGGAAGAGATCAGCCCAGCCTCGCCGCAGGAAAACCTGTACTTGCAGCACAACTTCTGATGAAATTTCAAGAAACAGTGGAAAATCCGGCAACTATCTGCAGTTTATGGTATAAGCATTGTGAGTGCAGCCAATGTGACCTGTTCCTATATTGGAAATGCATTGCAATGCCTATACTCTATGAATCCAATGGTACCATGCCATCTGAAAGGGAGAGGGAACTAGCTATAGAGCACTGGAAAGAAGAAATTTTAGCAGCTGGAGGCATTTCTCTGTAGATTGTTTTATTTTTTGTTCTCTTTCCTGATGTTTATTTACATGTGGATGGTAACATTTGATGGATGCTCATCTGTAGCTTACAGATCTGTACCCCTAAACATCTCTGCACTTCTAGTGTTGCCTTACCTGCAAATTTCAGTGCTGTATGCCAATTGAAGTGCAACTTTTTAGGTTCCCATTTGCTTGCCTGGATTACTTATCAGGTATTATTTCAGCTATCTATATAGTATATATATATATATTTATTTTATATAAGTTTGCTTGATTGTTTTAGGTGAAACATCGTTATTTGTTTGCCAGTTGCTCCAGGACCCTCCAAAGATTTGAATAAGAGGTGCAGTGCAATTCTCGGTGATCTGGTTTAACAGAGAGAGTTATGAATGTCATGGTCCATGATCTGTTTAGGTTGTTGCTTTCGACATAATCAAGGCAGGTCGTTATAAATCAATTAATGTTGCGGCGACCTAACAGGACACGCCATTATGCTTTGTTACGGACCTTTCATTCAGAAGCAATCATGTAGAGACCCCCAAATGGCTTTTGCTAATAACGATTTTAAGTTTAAAAGTAGTGATTTATTTAAAAATAATACTTTTTTTACCATCCTTTTAGTAATCATGAAAACTGAGTCAGATAACGGAAGTTGATGGACTAGATCCCTATCAAATTCTAAAAAATTTAAATCACCTTCTGTCCCACTAAAAAAACGGTGGTGGTGAACTACCATCACTATCCATGGACTCACGTGTCAACCATTGTCACTGAACCAATTGATATATATGTCACTAGCAAATATGTGCAACAACAAGTGATGGTATATGAAACAAAAAATTAACGTTGATCATATGGTAATGATAGTTCTTTTAATGATTTGCAAGGCAGGATCTAAGAACATACGTAATGGATTAGGTGTTTTTGTTGCTTTTCCGGGTGAAACTAGTTGTCGCATTAACGTATGTTACCTTGAATTTGGCTGCATCGTTTATTTCCCTCTTGATTTTACGAACTGATTCACTGGCTATTTGCAAGATTTTTTTATAATTATCTATTATATATATAAAGTAATAAGAAAAGAAGCCACCCCGTTTACTCTTATGGGCTAGAAAATCCCAAATTAATTGAAGGAAAATAAGAGAAAAAGAAAAGATAAGGATTTTTTTCGTTGGATCGGACAACTCCTAAAAAACGTGTTTTTTTAAAAAGGAAAACTGCCACACAGTTGTTACAACCGTGGAAAATAAGAGGAATTTTTTTTTGGATCGGACAACTCTTAAAAATGAACGTGCAACTCCTTAAAAAAAGAAGGTGATTTTTTTAAAAAAATATCTTACATTATGAAAAAAGGAACGTGTAAATATTGTAAGCAAAAAAATTAAATATCTTACGTTATGAAACGGAGGGACTAGAGTGTTTTTCTATGCCAGCTTTTCTTTTTTTCGTTGTTCTTTAATCAAATTGGAAACAACTGTTGTTACGTCAAAGGAACAGGAAATGTGACAGGCCGACCGTTGGCAAAAAAAGAGGAAAAAATAATTATGTCTGGCTTTGTTTTGGTCATTAAAAAGAACAATATAGATTTGGCGTTTGCGAAATACTACTAGATGACATTTCAGAATGTACGCAGTCAAATATCAAAATCTTAACTCAGAATATACGCAGTCAAGTATGATTTGATATATCAAAAAATGCCATGTGATGCCATGAAAAAACTTCCACGAGTTTAGATTTTTTAATAATTAGATATGTAGTTAAAAACATAATGATAAAACATCTAAGGCCCTATTCGATTGCAGGATATTCAAAGGATCTTTGGAGGAATCATGTTCATAGGGATTTTTTTCCTTTCCTATCGTTCGGACCGGGCAAACTAGCCGTAGGAAAATTGAAGGAAGTATTCCATTGTTGCTGATTTAACACATGAAAGTTTCCATCCACCTCAACCTCATTTTTATTTTCCTTCATATAATACCGAGGCAATCGAGCGTCCTGAAAGCTTGTGAGGATAAGATCAGATAAGGTCTTTTCTGTGTGGCCCATTTGCAGAGGCTAGATATAAATTAATATGTATTGCTTAACTAGACTAAAATATATGGATTACTGTTGATCTTGAAATTCCTATAGTGTATATATTCCTGTGTTCCGAACACTCTAAACCATCGAATTCCTAAGTTTTTCAATCCTCTGTTTTTATATGAAATCCTATACTATTCCTGTGTTTTTCCTATTTCTATATTTTTCCTATCCTGTGTTCTGAACAAGCCCTAAGTAAGAGATAGTGTGAATGTCTTAAACATCATTAAAAGCATCTGCGTAAGAGCTTTTGGAACTTTTTCACTGCAACTCCAAAAATTAATGCAATAGCAAGTGCAAACGAGCGAAAATATTTTTCTTTCTTGGTAAGGTTGCTACGAGTAATACCGAATTCGGCAACAGTCAAGATGAACGCACAATTTTGTTGGCATTATAAGCTAAATTTGAATTTTCAACCTTAGATTTAGATAAGTTCGATTTTTTGTTTTTTTACCAAAATTTATTTTTTATATTGACTTTTTGGTCGCTAAGAATATGTATATAAAAATTTTATTCATAAATTAATTTTTGTTTGTAAATATGCCTTTTAACTTTTTTTTTCATGAAAAGAAACAATCGTCCCTATTGCTGATTTCACCCTCAACTCGGACAAGCCCAAAGTTTTTAACACTAGTGTAATTGCAATTAACCACATAAGAGGTTAGATTTTCACACTTCTCGCTGACAGCTTGTTTCCTTTTTTTCCCCACATCTCACGCACTTGCTCTTCTTGGAGCTGTTTGTTAATTTATTCTTTGACATAAATTTTTGGCTGTTAATTTGATTGAACTCGACTGCTAAGAAACCTTTTGCTTCAGCTGCAGCACAAGAAGTGCAAGCAGCAGGTGGCAGAACTTCAGTTTACAAGATAGCACAAAGGCCACCATATGATTATTCTGCAGCATTTGTTCTCAAATCTGATCGTTTCAGTGGGGATTTCTTAAGAGTTCAGAGCCAGAATTAACATCGGGGTGAGATGGAATCGGTATGGACCCTACTCTGTTCCTGTCTCCTTTTGATAGGGTAACCAATCAATACGAAGAAGGGATGAACAGCTGAGAATTGACTCCTGAGAGGAATGAATTAGGATCCAGTGGCAGAAAAATGTTGGTGAATGGAATGGGATGCATCCATGGATTGGAGGACCTGCTGATGCAACTTCAACTACTCATTTCGATTCAAAACTTCAACTACTCACCACTGAAGATGGAATCTACCATCAATCCATCATCCCCAGGAGCGGGAGAAAACCAAGCAAAAGGATGAAAAATTTGCTGAAAAACAATCCACCAGTTGCCGTCTCCTGACAACCCCGGTATACAAAATGTCATCAGATTTAGATCTCAAATCCAGACGGCAACTTTGGATTACACATTTGCGAATGGTTCATCGGCTCTGTTTACTGTGTAAAGATGCACATAATACGTTATACAGGTGCATATACTCAATATGTGAATGCATATGCACTCTTAACAAAACAGGTTCTCCAAATAATTATTTATAACCCCTCTTCCTTACAGAAAAAAAAAACATTATCATGTTCCCTTTACAGAAATCAATGGAACATGACCAGAAACTACAAGCAACAAATGTTGGCCTTAATTTTACAAGCTAAGAAATAGCATTTATAACAGATGGTTATTGTCAATATGGTTTCAGAAGAAAAAAAGAACTGTCAATGACTACCATTTACAATCCTTACATGTCCACTTATTTACCTAAGAAACCATGAACAGCAGATGACTTGCTATAGTTCTGAAGCTGAAAAGCTTAGCCTTCCATTTTGCCTTAAAAAAGAAGCGGCATTGAAGGCGAGTTAGTCATCAATGGTTTTTGATTTCAAGCAACCACACGGCGAACATCGCTGTTGCTTTCGACTGTCCTGCCTTCTACCATAGAGAAAATCTACTAGCTGAACTTTCGATCGCCGGTGCATGGTTTTTGATGTTCTTATGCTAGTCTGCTCCTCATATTTCAGCAAAGCTTCATGGACCTTCTGCATTTCCACCTCAAGCCTCCCAATCTTCTCTGCCATCTTCCTCGCGCGCTCCATGATCTTGCGCTGGTGTCTGCTCCTCAAGTCAATGTTGTCCCCATCAAGACCATCTGCAGATGTGAACTCCTCAGCCTTCTTGGACAGTTTACTGTTGCTATCCATGAGCTGCATGATGAAACCCTCAGCTTCTCTTATTTGGTACCTAACGCTCTCAAGCTCGAGCCCTTCGGATGCCTCCGTGTTTGTTTTGAGCTCCTGAATACTGGATTGGAGGGCATTGAGTCTCTGTGCATCAGACGCCAATCTTTCAATTACCTTGTTCTTCCACTCTTGGTGTGGCTCCATGGTGACTGACCTTGGTAACTCTTGCTTGTCAATGCTGAGTTCTTTCACAAAAATCAGCTCGGAGGGATGCTTTTTGCAGTTGTCCCTCTCAAATGACTCACTTTGTGGTGGTCTCAAATCATTGCGCATATGGCTACTGCTGGCTCCAATGGTGCCATGAGATTCAAGCATCTTCTCATCTATCTGTGCTACAGTTTTATTGGCCTGACCAAGGGAACCAACTTTATAACCTGAAGAAATTTGGATGAGGTCAAGCTGTATGTCTTTCAGCATTTGCTCGTAATTCATTTCAATTAAGTCATCATCCAAAATCTCCTTGAGCTTCAGCACCTCAATTTGCTTCCTCGCTTCTTGCAGATTGGCATTAAAATCGAGCCTCTCTTGTTCAAGAAGGACAGCAGTGTCTGTGACAACCTTTTGGAGTGCTTTGATGGTCCCATGCAATTTCTGCAGCTCCATGTCTTTCACTGTCCTTGCTGCATTCTGATCATCACTGGATCTCATATTGGTCTTCAAAACCTGAGTTGATAATGCATTTTCCTTCAAAAGAAGAAACACCAAATAAGTTCCCCCAAAGAAAAATGATCCTTCATGATAAACATCAGAATAAGCTTTTTAGCGAAAGCATGTGGATATCTAATGCTGGTCCTTAATAGTTAGAAATGTTAAATGGATCAACCACACATACTTATAAGAGAATTTCAGCTCTTGGTCCAACTGACTATTAAGGAGAAAACTGTTTGAGTTTGATTTGCTAATACGCTACGGAAAAATATCATTTGTTAGGAGTGGCAGAATATATTACAGTATGTATACTATAGCAGGAGCAGCCGAGCAGGTAAGTATTAGATCCTGAATAAGAAATGGGAAAGGGAACTATACCTCCATCCCGAGCTTATTCGATTGCAAACAATCATTGGCAAGGGATAAGGTTTGTTTTTCTAGGGCACTGACTTCATTCTGCAATGACCCCAACACTGTAAAATCTCCGTTCAAATCAACTTTCAGCCTTCTGTTCTCAATCTCAACAGCATTTAGCTTGTCCTTCAGCTCATCTACATACGAGTTCCTACGGGTAATCTCTTCCTTGAGCACCTCCTTCTGTACCATAGTGCTTATCTCAAAACTCTCACATGTTATTATTAGCTCAAGGACCTTCTCCTTGAATAGAGCCGCATTCATGATGGCCATTTGCATGTTAGCCAGCAATCTTTTGATGTCTTCATCACAAGATTTGATGTCTATTACAGAGTTTTCCTTGCTTCTAAGAACTTTCATTTCACTTTGCAATTTATGTACTTCCTCTTGTAACATTTCATTTGATTTCTCAAGCCCAGCCATGTCAACCTCTATGTGGCCCATTTCCAAGTTTACATGGTATTCCTGTTGGCTCCTTTCAGAATTCGGGAGATTGGTGTCCCTTTGCGCCGGATCACCTCTTCCTATAGCATTTTCTGTACTAGTCGAGTTACAAATACTTATAGTTCTACTGAGTTCTTTGTTGCACTCGTTACTTTCTTTTTCTAAATGCTCAAACTTCATGTTCATCATCTTGATGTCCTGATAAAGCCCACTGCCTGCTGCCTGGAGTTGTGCAAAATCACTGTGCAAAGACTCCAATTGCAACGTTCTCTCTTCATGAAGGCTTCTAAAGACCACAGCAAGAATATCTTTGCTGATTACCTCACTGATTAGAATGCTAATATCATCTTCGAAAACCCTCTCTTTCTCTCTGGAATCATATAGTTCATTGGAAAGCAAAGAATTTTCTTGAATGAGCTTGACAATCTCACTTTGCAATGACCTCCGAGAGTCTTGCAGTTCTGCCAACTGTCCGACCAAGAACTTTGCTTCTGCCCTTAGCTCATCCACCTTGCGATTACGAGTCTCCATTTCTTCCCAGAACTCATTAGTGATATTCACAAGTTCCTTATTTTCTCTCTGAAGGTGGAGCAATTCCTCGCTCTTTGCTTGCTGATCTTGCTTCAGGATGTTCCTCTCTGACCTCAGATCAGCCACCTCTTGTCCAAAGTGTTCCAAGAGTGTGACAACAAGTGACTTCTCAACAAGTTCATTCTGTTTCACATCCTGAGCATCAGATATAGTGTTCAGAAGGCAGTTGATCTCATGCAAGATGAGATGAACAATGCTATCAAGCTTCATTTGGTCTAAGGACTCATACTTCTCCTCCAGATGCAAGAGTTTCTGCACCGAACCAATCCATTTAGTTAGCTTCTGATTATTGTCGGACAAGTACTCCATTTTCTCCTCCAGAACTTGACATATTTCTTGCTTCATTTGTAGTTGTGCTGAGAAATCTGAATTTGCTTCTGCGATATCTTCCAAACACTGCTTCCAGATGAATATTTCTATCTGAGCTTTTACAATGTTTTGCTCCTCCTCTTCAAGCTGTTCCTCTCTATTCCTGCCTTCTTGCGACACTAGGTTGATTTTCTTGCATAGAGCATCAAATTGAAACTTTCTAGAGTGTTCAAGATCATTGTGCTCCTTCCTTTCAAGCCTTATCTGTTCCTGTAACTTGATCACCTCGTCAAGTACTGAGTTTTTCTCTTCTTGTAGATCAGAGTGTCGCCTTTCTAGCTCTGTGTACTGTGCTTCCAAATTCAACAGGGTATGACTGATTCTATCAACCTGAAACAACAAGAAGAAAGGCAGATAGCCCAAAGGTTCAACCATTGTTTAATTTCTGATGACTACTGCTAGAAACAACAGAGTTTGCCACACACCATACCTGATAGGCCAGAGTACTCTTCTCATGTTGAAGTGCAGAATTCTGATTGTGCAATGCCTCTGAAGATTCTTTGAGATCTTCTAATTTCCCTCTCAAGCTCTCAAGTTCAGCATTAGCATCAGATAATGAATTCTCCAGGAATACATTCTTCTCAAATAGATCTGCCATGGTCTGAGAAATTGCCTCAATTTGCGCGACAAGCACAGCTTGCGCAGACTGATGACTGGAAATCTTGGAACTAAGGTGCTTGCATGATTCTTCCAATTCTGCTTTCTTTTCCCTCAATACTTCGAGCTCAGTAGTCACAGCTGACAAAGACTTCTCCAAAAATGCATTCTTCTCTGACATCCTCTCCAGGCGCTTCATGCTCTCGATATGCAGAACATCTGTGCTTGCATGGTTTCTTATTATCCCTTTCAACTCAACATTTCCATCCTTCAATTCTTGTACGAGTGCTTGTAGTGATTCTACATTCAGGTCCACAGCCTGTATTTGCTCCTTCATTGAAAAGTGTTTCTTCTCCAAGTCACTCCTATCCTCCTTAAGGTGATAAAGTTCATTTTGAAGTGTCTTCTTTTCATCAACGTGTCGACAAACATCTTCCTCAAGTTTCTGTTGTGCATTCTTCATCGTAATTATCTCATCCTGCAGGCGAATTATCACAGATGAGGAAGAGTGAATTTGATCATTCAAACTTGTGTTCTGTTTTTGAATTTTCTCCAATTCCTTCTCAAGCACAACCTTTTCTGTTTCAGTGTCCTTTGCCTTGCTTACTTCAAGAGCCAAAAGCCTCAGTTTGTCCTGAGCAAGTATTAACTGTTTCTCCAAAGAGAGCTGAGCCATTTCTGCTTGCATGCACTTGAGATGTTCCTCCTCTGTAGAGATGTTAAGCTTTTCCAACTCAGCTTGCTTCTCGTTTAGCTCTTCATGCTTCTGTTTCAACATATGTTTCAGCCTATTCAGCTCCAAATGCATCTCCTGGTTTGCTTTTTCAACAAGAGCGGAATGTTCATCACCTGTGGTTAAAGGCTGGAATCCACTTTGCATTTCCTCTTTCAGTCTGTTGAACTTCTCCTGTGTATGCAATATTTCAGACTTGAGGTTATGTAATCTAGCAGTTGATTGTTGGCATTGCAAAACCACAGCTTCCTTCTCTGCATTTTGTTGTGCAAGTGCCTCCTTGAGGCAAACAACCTCCAACTCAGCCTTGTTAGTCTGCTCTAACAATGATGAAATTCTACTCTTGAGATCTTGGTTTTCCTCAGATAAACTTGCTAGTTCCTTCTGCAGCCGCTCGTTATCCTGGTTGTCTGCACAAGAAAATTTGTTATAAATTATTCATAATTTCACTAATATTCTTAAAGATTTCCTAAGTATTTTATGGGGCTTACCTTTAGCATGCTTTCTTGAATCACTACCATTGATGAAAGAGAGGAAATATGGAGCCATGTCTGGATTGTCCATATCAGTTTCCACAGAAGCAGTTTCAGCTGGGAGATCGTCATCCAAGTCCATCAGAACCTGCTCAGGAAATACTTCCGCGATCTTACGATTGGCCTGTCGGAGTTCACCGGCTGCATGATCATATCTTTCTGCTAATGCTCGGTATGCACGGTACAACTCCTCAAGCAAGGTCATCAGCTCAGGACGCCTTCGGTAGTACATTTCTGCTCTTTTTGCAAATGATTCAGCGTCTTCTTCAATGATCTTGATCATCATCTTGATTTTGCTATCCATATCTGTATTAACCAAGCATTCAAAAAGGATAATATCAGTACAAACTTGAACGAAAAGTTGGCAATGCTGGAAATGGAATTACAACACCATTTCTATGCACGGACATTATACTCAGACACTCGATAGCTCATAGAATCCATTCTTTTTACACATCTGGATTGGAAACTCAGCTGATAAGCTAACATGATCTTCACTTACAGCTTATAACAGAATGGAGTATTCATGACAATGCATGAATGATGAATTGATTATCATATCATATTAATGACTATTAAAATGTATGGCTGGTAATAATATTATAAGTTCAAACAATACAGCAGATCATTTCATAGGAACACCCATTCAGGATTTGCATTCTCGTGCTAGCAGAGTGATAGACAGGTGCCATATGTGATCAAGTACTGCAGTCAGCACACTACAGTACGAGCTGTTCTAACTTTCAGTATATTTTCTACCTAAAACAGTATTATAACAAACTGTACCGCAATGTAGATTGTAATAGTGCATTGCTCTGCAGCTGAAGTTCATATTCTCTCTAGCATGGAGCAAAGCTACTAAACTTAATTCAGTTCAACTGTAAGGCAATCCACATTAACAAATGGTACCACATTAGCATTTGGTCATTCAGTACATAAGTCCCTACCTGAGACCGAAGTACCTGCAGAAAATCTAAGCTGTAGTGTTATCTGCAAGCATTAAAGATATCCATGTGCTTCCTCAATTACTCATGACTTTTATGCAGGTACTAATGCACAGTGCGAGTGCTTTTCTGATATAATATTATAAGGCACATAACATAGTTTTACTCCATAATTTGTTTGAGAGAACAATTTTACTCGAATCATTAAAATATTTTACTATTTAAAGCCTTGAGAGCAGATAAAGCCAAGAAAAGTTGTTAATAGGCACATTATACCAAGGTTGTATATCCTCTTAATCAAACGATATAGACAACATAAGATTTTCCATATTTCACAATTTCAAATGCAAAATGACTTTTTTCTAGGTTTCCAATTTGAAAGGGCAGTCTTATAGAGATTAAGACCAGTTTGGCTTGCATAACCCTCAGACTTTAAATTCTGCAGTTCACATTTTATTAAACACCTATTCAATTGCCCATGAAACTTCAATCCAACATTTCTGTTGCATTCAACTATTATCTTCGTATCAGGTTGCAAGTCGAATGGCAGAACAACATATCTTCAGTCTGTAGAGTTCAAAAAGTCTGCTACACAAGGAAATGCTTGTGGATGGATTTAGATTGTTTACCTGTCAGATTTTCTTGGAGCCATTTTGAGTTCTTTGGGCAGATATGACTGTTCCACCACCATGAATATTTCCGCCTTGTATTGGTTGGCGATGTTTCTTCCATTATTCCAACAAGCTAGCCGAGCAGAGCTCCTTTCACACTTGGAAGAAACTCCGATCGTTTATAAATCACAGCCAGAGTAGTTTGAGTTACAAACAAGTGTCACAATCTATCACAGTCAATTACCTGCAAAATAATAAAAATTATCATACTGGGGCCAACAAAAGTACACTTTATAAGAAAAAATAACCAGAAAATCAGTCAAGAAGGGATCACTTCATATTCCTGTTGAAATGCACAACTGAAGATCAATACTGCAAGTACCTGCCACACTCAAGACAACATGGCACTTGAAGCAGATTGAAAGCTAGCAGCCAAATCTCCAAGTAATACCTTAGTTTGTAGAAACTTGACCCAAAATTCCTAAACATGGGTTTCATTGTTGCCTTTCTTACAAACTAAGCAGATACTTAAAAATGAGCGAAAGCAAAAATGAATAAGCAGCAGTGATAGTGAAAACATCCCAGGCTCCAGATCACGTAATTATTCACTAATCTACTGGTCACAATATTTTTGAATGTGGAGTATAAACAAAGGGTGTGTGAAAGGGCACGTAGCCTAGTGGTTATAGTGACCCGAGTAGCACCCAAGATCTAGGTTCAAATCTCTATAGGAGCATGAATTTTAGATTGGGTTATTTGAGAGGATAAGTTCACTACTTGGGTTAAGCCCGAATTCAAAAAGAAAATGACTATATATCCGACCGGATATAGAGGCTGGGGTAAAATACCCTTCTTAAAAAAAAGAGGGTGTGATCATTTTGGTTTTTCAGAGAAAAACTAAACGGCATATTTATAAATGAAAAATAATTTGTGAATAAATTTTTATATACGTGTTCATAGTGATCTAAAAGCAAAGGCTGAAAACTAAAATACAATGAGAAAAAAATCAAAATCAACTCCAAATTAAAGGTTGAAAATTTAAATTTTGGCTTTTAAGTATAACCAGAAACAAAAATTCGGGGCTGAAAAACTCAGTAGAGAGTTAACTCCAGCAGCAATCAGTACTCATTTGTTTGATCAAAACTACTCATACATAGAAAGAGGAGAAACACGAATATTATACAAACAATAAATATGAAGCGATGCAAACAATACTGAGCGGAGGACATCAAAAGCTATTATCAATGGCTAAACAAAATATACCAAGCTATCCTGGTTCAGAAACAAACAGAGGTTGCTTGCAGAGTTGGCAAATGTATAATCAAGCAATAATGAAGGAATGATAGAGAATAGGGTTGGCACTGACCAGAGAACTTAACAACCCAAATAAAAAGATAAACCCCAACCACTTCCCAGCTCCCAAATGACCCACAGATGGAGCAAGATTTCCAAACCCAACAAGAAGGAGACCGCATTAATTACTTGTTTCTTCATCGGTTGTAGCTGAGACTGTGATAATCCAACCAGTAACATAAACGAGGATTTTTCTTCCTTTTTTTCTTGCTAGGAAACACACGCACAAAGAAAAAACGCTTTCCAGACCGTCTCAACATGCATAATGTAACCAAAGAGCAATAGAATTCCCAATCTTTGATGAGCATTTAGCACTAACGATAAATACATAAAAAAACAGAGAGCCTGAGAGACAAGAAAAATGTCATCCTTTGATGAACAGAGAAAGGAAAAAAAATGGTGGATCAGTAAATGCATTAGTGATTAATCAACTGAAATCCTAAAACCACGCGGAGTAAACATGAAACCAAAAGAGCTATCCGAATTCCCCGAGATGGGTTCACCAGTCCTGATCTTTGAAGAAATCGAAAGCAGATTGGGGAAGCATGTTACCAAAAGAAAAAGGGAAGGGCACAGTCTCAGAAATTCATAAAAGGTTCAACTGATGATGAAGAGACAGGCCTCCAAAAGAAACCTGCAAAAAAGACAATCTCGCAGCAAAGAAAGCACAGTACAATCAAAGGAAGCACAGTACAATCAAAGGAAGCCAGAAGAGAAGAACATCAAAGCCATGGCTACACAAACACAGGACAAGGGAAAAGGAATCACAACTAAAGCTGCTGCATATCATCAGAAAAAAAAAAGGAGTGAGTGAGAGAGAGAGGACCTTGCAGCTGCAACCCAATGGAGATCCAGCTGCTTCCCATCTCGCCGCTAGGCCATCTCCCACCTCCCACCACACCAGCAGCACCACACCAAGACTGAAACGCGTATGCCGATATGTATGCGCGAATGTATCAGCACCAAGATTCTCCTTTTTTTTTTTCTGTCCCTTCTCCTTGATCAGAGCTGCAACCAACCATGCAAGAACAAAGAAAGCAGCAGAGCGGGAATCAGATCACCGAGAGGGAGGGAGGGGGGCGCGGAGAAGAAGGGAGCGGCGGCGTGATGGATGGGGATTTAATTGTCCGTTTGCTTCTCGTGTAGTAACTGAAAACCCCCAAAAAGACGGATTTTGCGGCACGAACCGAGTTCAATGCGATCGATCCCGGGCGGCGGAAGGAAGGAAGAAAGAAGAAAAATTCCTCCGTTTCGGTACGAATCAAATTGCTGGCTGGCTGGATGGACGGAAGGATTGGTAGGTGGAGCAAGCAGTGTTCTTGTCTCTGCCTGCGGCGACGGTGCGGGAGTGATGAGTTGTGTGTCTGTGTGTGGGTGGGGGGGGGGGGGGGGGGGGGGGCTGATGGATGATTTCTTGGACGGCGCGACGAAAAAGCTGCGAATGATTTCTCGTCTTTTTTTCCTTCTTCTTTCCAAATACCAAAATTTATTTATTCCTGCTGGAGGTGCAGGATTTGCATGTGTGTCCTTGGAAAACGTTAGGGATTTGGTGATCATTAGCTAGCTGCTTCTCTTCTTGTCAGGTTCTTTAGCCCCTTCGCGTTCTTCAAGTAGAATTAGAGCAAGTATAATATGCTTATGCGGAGCAGAGAGGGAATGAGAGAGTGTGTAAGCAATACTATAGTCAACTACTAGCTTCAATTCATCTATAGTCAATCTAATAGTCAATTCATACAATAGTTACCTACAAAACATTAGTACATGGTCTCATATGTCATACACGCACTCTGTCTTGGAGGTGTGCAGCTGGCTTTAAATTAGTAGCTCACCTCTTTTCTCTCTTCCTTCTTATCTCTTTAAAATATGCTTATAGCTGACTTATGGTTTGTCATTGTACCTGCTCTAAGCAGGCTGTAAGTTTGTAACCAACTTGGGCACAGGAACTAAGAAACTCTGTGAGAGTGACATGTGAGTCATGTAATAATGATAAACAGCTAACTAATATATAGGTTCTTATAGCCAGCTTGTTGAGTATATTATTAGCCTTGCTCTCAGTTGGTTAATTAGCGATTCATGTGGGCGATACATGCCAAGAATGGGTCACTTGTATAATGCAGACTGATTAGGAGCATGATTATGCAATTGTGATTGCATTGTTCAGTGAAAGCTCCTTTCTTTGGAAGTATGAGCGAGTTCTTTACAGCTTTTTTTCAAGAAATCTTGTCACTTGTATGCATGTTTGATCATCATGCACTAGCTCACAGTAATTACTGTACCCGTAGAGCGATGGAAAACGCTGGACTGAAGCCACTAATTAACAAGCACCATAATAATTCCCAGGAGGCAGAAGCACAAATTCAGATTGGCAGTACATTCAGCTGCAAGACAGGCAGACAGCCAACCATCACCTTAGCTGTCGGCGGCAGCTGCTCCCACCGCACACCAGTCAGCAGGACAGCACTACGGTTGACAGAAAAAGACGGCGAGCTCAGCTGGATCATCGATAATTGCGGAGCTAATCGCCCTCTCCAGACCGTCCGATCATGCCATAACGGCTCAGATCGAAATGCCAAATCCCAAAGATGATGATGCTAAGCAAATTATGGAGTATTCGCACACTCTACTGAAATTTGACAGCTCTGAGAGAAAGAAGAGCACAGCACACAGCATGTGGTCGTTTACTCCTCTTATGCTGTCCATAGTGTTGTAATCACCAGTCACTAGTCACAAGCAATCTGCAGTTTCCTCTGTGCTGTGACCTGTAAAATACGCTAATCTTCGATGATCCAGGGACACTGAACTGAATAGAATGAGGGGTTTTTATGATAATTTGAGATACTTATTTTTTTAGGAATTTAGGAATGTTAAAAATGCTCATAGAATTAATTAACATTTGGTTGCTTCGTCCGTAATTCAGAGAGACAGCTAAATCCTTTACTTGTAGTAATTATCACTTTTCACTACAGAGACGTTGCTCCTGTGATGGTAACGTGTCAACCTGCGATCTCTTTCGGACGGCCCCATTTTGATCTCTTCGCTACTCCAGCATTGAAAACTACTAGCTAGCCACAGCGAAATCCTTCTACCTAAGAAAGCTTCCTCTACTTGCACCTTAAGCTGTTCCTTTTCTAAAGAGAATTAATTAATTATGTCAAAGATTTGCTTGCTAATACACAGTGTATAGTAGCTAGCTAGGCAAGATCGGTGTTCTTGTTGATCAAACCTGTTAAGTACGGATTAAGCCCGTGGATGGTAATGTCATTAGTTTGTAGAAAAATACGCACACACATACACATCCTTGTCAAAACTCACCTGCCAATACCATCACTAATTAATTGGCTCACTAACAAGCAATCCTACTACCTGCACCGACAGTGGAGCCTGACAAATGGTAAATTAAAATCCTAAGGCTTGCAGAAGGATTCAACCATATCTTTTCGCTTTTACTTATAATTAAAATTAAAATTTTTAATATTAAATTTAGAGTTGATTATAGAATTCTTATAGAATTTTCTATTCCAACATTTGATTTTAAATGGCCAAAAATATGTACATAAAATTTATATCCATATATTATTTTTTTTTGTAAATATACTGTTTGGGAAAAGCCAAAGAATGAGGGTCATTATTCTTTGCTACGAATCAAAACTAGCACCATCATGATGGTTGGTTCCTAGATAAAGAAGAAAGACATGCACTGTGTTAATCAAATTCGATTAAATTAAAACTAGTTGATTGGAACCGTTCGTTCTAGTGTTAAAATAAGAAAGGGAACATGTTCTTTCAGATTATTGGGAGATAAATGTAGCGAAATGGGTGTGGAAGTAGCTTAGCTAATTGTGGGCAAGGTATGATTAAATAGGTGGCCGTCCAAATTAATTAAACGAACGCATTTGTGATCAACGTGTTCATCCATGCCTATTCTTTCCTCCTTTTTTTTTTCTTTCTCTTTGTGAAAGATGCTGTGCTTTATTTTATTTAAGAAGAAGCTATGCAAAGTTAACAAGATTGCTTTGCTTGGAGGCTGAGACCATGACAATTAGTCTTCACTCTTCAGGAGACAAAAGGTGAGGATGTCCTCTATCCTTTTGGTTTTCAATGAAAAACTGAAGAAAATGATAGTGGATATGTGGGTACACTGTCAAAAATTTAGAAGGCTGCTGTTGCATGTATACCGTCAATGCAACAGTGTTCGAAATTTGATCAAAAATTGATTCAAAGAACACATGCACATCTATATAGTAGACATGATTTTGCAGATGGAAAATGTGAAACTTAATTTTTCAATAATATATAAGATGAGAACATGATATGTATAGAAATTAAATTGTGTGGCCCATGGTATTTGTAGTAGTAGATTACCCAGAGTTTGGAGAGTTTAGACAGGTTGAGATTAGCATGTACTAGGAGTATATGGCTCTGTTCTTCTCAGGTCCTTCACATGTTGATGTGTGTTGTTTGCTCTATGCCTTCAAATATATTTTTCTATAAGGCTTTCTTCTACTATATTATTAAGAACATTTGTTTTAAACTATTCATTAAGTTTATTTCTTAAAATGTTTAATTTATCGCTATAATCAAGTGAATAGTCAGTAGTAATAACAATTTGATGATAAAAAAACATATAAATAGAATTATATATTTGCAGCTCCTCTTTGTAAAACTCCTCTTCACCAGTAGAAGGCCCTCTGGGAGCAAGGTTGCGCGTCATGTTTACTGTGATCTCTTGGCTGTAGCTTGTGGCACTGCCTGGTATCTAACATAATACCTTTGTTATCTTGCTTTTGCTTTTGTTATGTTTATAAGTTAAATTTTTAATTTTTAACTTGAAATTTAGAATTGATTGTGTAGTTATTTTGTCGTAATTTATTTTTTACCTTGATCTTAAATCGCTAAGAACGTGTATATAAAATTTTTATCTGTAAATTATTTATTGTTTACAAATATGCTGTTATGATACCTCTCTACTCCACTCCGTACTTATTTTTCTTTCCAAATACAAGCACGATCATCTTGATATTTGGATTGTGTTCTTTTATAGATAACGATGAAAGATTAAAAATTATCTGATTTTTTATAGCTATTAATGGTGTGAACGATAAATTTAACTACCAAAAGTTATAAATCTATCTTATAAATGTGAGACGATAAACTTAATATATAAAAACTTGTAGTAAAAAGATGCATCATTTAGTAGTTTAAAAATTGGATGAAAAATAAACTTGGTCTTAAAGTACGTACTGCCAGTCTGCCATTCTGTGCGTACGTGCACATGTAAAATTACTTCGTCTCCCGTTCACAAACTGCTCGATTACGTTCGCATTCTACCATTGTTTTATTAGGGTACGTATAAAAGGTGCCTAATAACTGACCTTTTCAATCGTTACGTAATAAATTTGATGATAAAGAGGAAAGAAGAGAAAAAAACTATTGTCATGCAAACGGCTTAGAGTCGACTCTTAGCATTTATTCAAGAAAACTTTTTTGCATAAGCATGTATAAAAAGAAAACTAGCGTAATAAAAATATTTTATTGCATTGATGTAGAAACCACACCTGACTCTACCTTTATATATATCGTTATAAAATAGACTCTTATTGAGATAGAGTCGATGATGGGCTTGAACATGCCCTTAGGCCACTGTGATGACTGTTTTGTCGGTGCACTGCACCTATCTTATTCTGCTTTTCTTCGTTAGTCAAAGTTGTGCATACTTATATCCAAATAGGAATGCTTAATTATTTTGATTGTACAGGACCACAGAACATGCTACCTAGCTAATCTGCATCCGTTCAACAATACCCGTACAGATATTGTGCATCGATCATGAATGTGGTAAATCTAGAAAGGCTAAATAGGATAGGAGAACACTGTACATATGTGTGCCTTTATTATTTGGCACCGTGCAACCTTATAACTTCGAGAAGAATTCACAATTCTATGGATATTATGACTAAACTGCCGTAAAACTGCAAAAATTAAGGTGAAGTATCTATCATAAAAATACAGACTAACAATATTTATCATGAAATTATATATTTGATGTGGAGTTTCATAAAAGGATAAATTTGGTAGTGTTTTATAATTGTCCGTACTGATAATAGTAATCTATTTAGATCATTTATCTTTTCTAATCAATACAACGTAGGTACTTATGCTACCACCTCAATTACTACTTAGTAGTTAAATGCTATCAGTAGAGATGATAGTAGAATACTGATAATAGACCACCATAAAGGTGCTCACAATAAAGTTATAACATAACTATAGAGTTTAGATCATCTCCAAAAGAATTACCATCTCACTTATCATATTTAAATTTGACAATTTTACAAAAAAAATGTCCTCCAAGAGAGTGACTATTTGACTTATCATGCCATTTGAATGGCTAAAATTGAGTCCTCAATAGCCAAATTAGCAACTCATTCCTCACCAGCACAATTGTTATTCGTGGGTCCCAAGTGGGTGGGACCCTCTTGCCATCCTCCCCTTACCAGGATTTGGAGAGTAGGGATGGATAGTCTCTTGGAGATACTATATAAATTCGAGTTGCCAAAACTAAAATGTATGGTTAAATTTTGTTTTGGAGATTCAAAATTCTCTTAAAGATGCTTTTAGAGTTTAACTTTGTAGCGCTATTGTTTTCCTGGAGTTATAAATATCGTAGTTGTGTTATTAAAGTGATGCTAATTCTGTAGTTTTTGGATAACTTTACGAAATCCGTAGCTTTGCAATTACTCTATTTTAAAATATTTAGTTTTGGGATAAATTTTAAATTTAATCTATTGTTTTATCATATATCACCTAAATTTATAGTTTTGTGATAATTTGGCTAAATAATGCATAATTTTGTGAAATTTACTTTTAATATCCTTCAAAACATTTAATTGGAGGTAGCTGAAGAGAAAGCATCGCAATTACCACATTCAGACATTCTTGATTAATTCAATCTTCAATAGACCAGCTCTACCGGCACTCGAGAGAACATTACTGCAGCATGTATTCTCCAAGCCTTCAACATTTTTATTTAGAAAACTTTGAACCTCCGTTCTTATAATACTATAATTTTGTTTGATTCTACGAATAAATGAAAATATAATTTAATTAGTGGTTACAGTTATTATGTTCTTAAGGCCACATTGATGTCCAATAGAAATGATCTCGTTGACACCTAGATTTGGCTATAGTTTATATTTATAGCAAGTTCTAATCAAATTTAAAATATATCAGTTGTTTTTCCTTGGAGGTCCGTCCCACCTATGTTATATGACCGGTTAGACCATTACTGACTTGCAGCCCCATCGGCAAGCTTCAGAATCAAATCCAATTTATCTATTTTCGCATTTCTTGCTTGTAAATCTAGGTTTTCCCGAGTTCTAACACTTTGCTAAGTCTAATTGGACGTGAAAAATGCCCTATAGATAAAAAACAACCTTCCCTATAAATATAAATATAGGGGCCAAGGTCAATTAAATTAAGCATTAACCAATAAAAAAATCAATATATTATCAAAACTCTCTACATTCTAGGTCTTCATGTATCCCATTCATTCACCTCTCAATCTAAGGGGTGATGTGTGCATAAAGACAAAGAAACATCTAAGGGATGATATGCACACTGTTATGCAGGGGTGAGTAGAAAAAGATCAAACTGAGAGACCGAACCAAAAAGATTAAGACTATGAATACGGTCATCAATTCGGTCATAGGTAGTAAAAGATAAAATTCCGTTCCATCGGTAGACCAAATTAACAAAAAAAAACAAAAACAAATGCAACCTACAATCCCCTAAGTTCAGTTAAAAAATCCTAATTTTCACATCCCTACTCCAGCATGCAACCCAATAAGTCTTCACTCGGACGTGCTTACGAATTTCTTTTGTGTTTTTGTGTTGAAAATTTCTATGAATTCTTTGCATAGATAAACTGTTGTTGAATTTCGGTTATAACACCAAGACAGAGACCAAAAAGGACCAGGACCGAGTTGTTCGCTGATCAATCCTGAGTTTCCAATGATTGAAATCTAGTTGAAGACAAAAAATTGAGACTGAATTAACCAAAATGACAGAATGCCCAGCCCTCCTAACCTGTAAGGAAGACGTGCGATATGACTGAACTGAATGGTTCTTCTTCTGATTTAGGGCAGCTTGTTATTGGTTGGTTGGTATCAATTTGGCATAGGCTAAATCCCGGCCATTAATTCCCCAGGATGGTCAGGTCAATCATCAATTTGGCCCATACCAAAGCTAGATTGTCCAGGATCAATTTAGCCCATACTACCAAGCAAGGCCTGAATGGCAAGACTCACTAGATTAACCACGTATTCGTTTTCTTTAGAGAGAACACAAATAACTATTCGTTTGACTGCATAGCAATATGGTACGCGGCAACCAGTACTACGTAAGCTCATAAGGCTAACTTAGCGTTAAACTCTTACTGACCATCACTGGTAAAAATACCATTTTTCAGACGTGGGTCTTTTTACTGTGTATGTGGGCCTAATTTCGGTCCACCTATGAGGTGCTCGGTAGCCCGGGCTGTCTTGGAGCTGCCCGTAAAAAATTGTATGCTAACTTAATGTTTGCACAGGAAGGACACATATGTGGGTAACCCTACCCTACCCTAGGAGGAGTGCACAGCCGAAACAATAACGGGTTCCCCATCTATATAGTTTATTAGGAAAATTGGTTTATCTATAAATAGGTGGATCTCTAAAAGAACCGTACAGGAAAACTATAATTTTCATTTACGGTAACTTAGGAGCACTGCCTCCAAAAAAAAAAAACAGTGCCATAAAAATTAAACCAGATCATGCACAACCAAGTGATTCTCACATAAACTAGTGCATACTTCTCTCCTCTCCCTAACCTCTCTCTTCTTCACTCTTCCGCCTCATCTAGTTGCCTCTCTTGATGTTGCTTTCGTCTCCAGGGGTTGATTGGTTAAGTAATACACTTTTGTAGCTTAACTTGCCTAAGTTGTCGCCGACAAAAATAAAACCATCCTCTAATTATAATAAGAGAATCATGTCACACTTTTTACGTTATTAACCTGTGGGTCTAATAAGATGAAAAGGAAAAAAAAAACATTGCGTATCTATGAAACATATGGCTAATTTGATCAGCCTTGCCTAACATAAGAATACGAGATGAGGCAAGAAGAGACAAATCATGGCCATCATCCGAACAACGCTCTAATCCCCAAGTCGTGATGCTCATGTTCTGATGTTTCTGATTTCTTGCATTTGGCGCTGCTGCTGATGTTTTTTTTAAAAAAAAATTAAAAAACAAACTGATGTAGCCATGTACTGCTGCTGCTGTGTTAATGCTCCCTCTGTTCTCGGGATAAATGGATTCGATATATCTTTCATGCACGTTTACTTTCATCTGTTTCTTTTCCCAAAAATAATTTTTGTAGGTGTGTCTCTTCCGTTTTCGCAGACAAGTCTCTTAACTATTTATCTATAAAAATCAATTTTTACATACAAACTTGTTAAACACCCGTACTTAAAAAACCGATTTTCACACATGTCTGCAAAATTAGTCGATTTTTAGATGCCAGACGGTCCACTGACCTTTTTGTATAAACTCTTTTTGGCCGTATGAGAAAACGATTTTTTAAGTAGTGAATACGTGCACATCACATCCGTTTCGCTGTGCGTACTTATGCATATGATCGCCCGGTCAAATACTATGGTAATCCGTTTATTATACTTTACATCCCAAACTCCAAGCTTGCACATACAAGGACCCTTTTTTTTTTTTGCATTGCAACACGCAAGGTCAAAATGTTGTAAGGTTGTCGATTTGTTGAGGAGACCAATGCGTGCCAGTCATTCCCTTTTATTAAAAATGGGAGCAAATTATTGGCCCATTTTGATTGCATCATGGTTGCGGCACACGAAAGATACACTGATAGATCCTCACCTTATTAATTTATTAAAGGCAAATTGCAGTTTCGGTCCTATTTTAATTATTCCAGTTTAACTATAAATTCGCATTTAACCTATCCTTTTACATGGCAAATTTAATTAGCCGCTCTAAAATAAAATGATATGTCTAAGGGCATCTTTGGAACACATGAATTTTATAGGATTTTCAGAGAAAACAGTTCAAATCCTATAATTTTCCTTCAAAATTTCTTCAAAGCGAAGAGGCCCTAAGAATTGTCCAAAATAAAATTTAGATAGTAAAATATGGTCAAAATTACTACTTACTCTTCAACCAATCTTCAACTGTAAACCGTGCCTGAATATTAAATGCATATGGCTTTTCCGACGGCTCGCTGTCATTGTTTGTATTCTTTAAAGAAAAAGACAAATGATATCTTTGCAAACGAAAAATAATTTATAAATAATATATATATATATATATATATTTTGATCCAAAAGGAAAGGGTAAAAATAAACTATGATGGAAATAAACCTAAAATCAACTCTAAATTAAGGTTTCTAAATTAAGGTTAGGAGTTTAAATTTTGACTTGTAATCACAAGTAGAAGTGAAAAGATTAAGCACTTAAGGAAAAAAGAGAGCTGCTTTGATTGGATTATCTTTATAATAGACTTTGTTTGGATCTTATTGGTACGTCAATATGTATTATGTGCATGACCCCAACATCACGTGAGCTTAACTAAGTTAGCTTATGAACTGCTCGTTAAGTAAAAAAAATCGCTAAATCTTTATATACTTAGGCCCGGTTCGCCACCACAGCTTAGTTAACTAAGCCTCTCTTGTTTTCCGTGCGCACGCTTCCCAAACTACTAAACGGTGTATTTTTTGCGAAAAATTTCTATAGAAAGTTGTTTTAAAAATCATATTAATCTATTTTATATTTTTTTAATAATTAATTAATAATGTACTAATATATTACTACGTATTCCGTGTTAAGGCATAAGTTAACTTATGGCCCCCTCCGAACGCGGCCTTAGTTTGTTAACAAGCTCTTAGTCTTATGATTACATCCAAACTATATTTAGTGAGTTTTTTATTGTCTATTGTTATATTAATATATGATAAAGCAGAAAATTTTATATGAGAGAGGTGATATAAATAGGATATACTTCCTTAACTATCTTTACCATATCTTATTTGTCCGAAATAATATTGTCTTTTCGTCATCATTGCATAGAACATTGGAATTAAATAAGATGGGAAACAATCGCATTGAGATTTGATAAAACATAGAATATTTTAATCTTTTTATTTTGGTATTAGCAGGTATAGGATGCATACAAAATACAGTTATACTTCCTCTGTTTCATAATATAAGATGTTTGATTTTTTTCTCGTAATGTTTGATTATTTGTCTTATTCAAAAATTATGAAAATTTCATTTATTTTACTTATAACTTACTTTATTATCATTTAAGCATAACTTGTCATATTTTATATTTATACAAAATTTTTGAATAAGACGAATGGATATACAATACAACTAAAAAAATCAAATATTTTACATGGAGTAGCTAGCGAGTAAACAATTCAGGCTTAATTAGCCGAGTTGGGCAGTTTGCTCGGTATCCACCTAAAAGTGTTAGTATGCTCAACCTTTTACCTCGTCCCTCCTATTAAAACTCAACCTATTAATGGACATGACATATTACTATAAATCTAAACGTGCCTCTGTCCAGGTTTATTATATTAGATCTAGGCACATTTTAGTACTAGATCTACCTTTTTTTTGAACGGAGGGAGTACATTATAGTCTTGTTGAAGTTTTTTTATTGCAATAGACTATTAAGAAAAACTTCGATAAAAAAGGACCATTCTCGATGTCATGATTATTGGCGTCGAGATCCAACATCTCGGTTCCAAAGACAACGATGTTGACACCTTTGACCCCTATGTTGACTAAGTTATTGACATGGAGAAGGGTGACCCTAAAGACATGAACACTAATATTTAGAAAAAAAGATATATATATTTATAAACAAATATAAAAATACCCTCAACTCTATTCAATCTTAATGTAACTATCAGTCATGTCACATACTTTCATTGTATTTATTTCACGATCGTTCAACAATAAACTTATTTGGGACAAATAAAATGGACCGAAACTAATCTTATTTTAGTGTAAAGGTGGTATGAATTAATCCATGAATACGTGGGTTCACATGTTAACAATATTTGATCCAGAGACTTGTCTTTTTATTTACGCTACTTATAAAAGAAAATCTAAATTTTTATTATTATAATTTATTTTTAAATCGATAAAAACATGTATAAAAGTTTTGTTTGTCGTTTACGAGCCCGTTCCGTTTTACTCTCTCACCAGGCCAAACAACAACCCCTGAATTCTCTGAAACACGTTAATGGAGCCAGTAGCCGCCACGACTAGATTCTCAGAATTACTGTAGACGCGACGAATATAATAAACAAACACCCATCAAGTCTGATGATTGGTTGGGCATGCGTGTGCTCTTTCTTTTCCTTTGGCCTGCCATTCTTGTGCGGTGCCTCCGTCAGCCGGCGGGCCCCGCGGAGGCGTGGATGAGCCGACGAGTCGTCGTCGTCGCGCCGACGCGGGCAACCGATGCCGCCTCCTCCTCCCATTTATGGTCAGGTGGCGACTCCTCCCCGCCGCACATCCGCTTCGCCGCCCCGCCCTGTCCCCTTCCCCTTCCTCCTTGCCCCCATCCGCACATAACATTCCCCCTCCTCCTCTCCCCGATTGTCCGATTGATCGACAGCGACCCCCTCCTCCCTATCAGCCACAATGTGGTAGCAACTCCGCTCTAGTTTAAACCTCCGCCGCCCCCGCCTCCTCCTCCCTCGCGCGCCCCCGACTGATCGTCATCAACCGGAGTTGATGAGCTAGAAGAATCAAAATTGGGTTCTTTTTTTTTTTTGTTTGCCCCCCTCTTTTCTTTCGTCGCCGGAAATCGCCGGGTCGTCTACGCCGCCGCCCCGCCGGCAGCTTCCGGGATCGTTCGCCGCCGCCGACGGTTCGCTCCTTGCTCTCCCCTTCTCGGCTTCTCCTCCGACAATCCCGTCCTCTGGATGCTTGGCATAGGAGATTGATGGCTAGCTCATTTTCTCTTGTTTCTTTCCCTTGGGTGTGCTAAAGGACCTGCCTTGTTTTTTTCAGCAAGGACGGCCCTTTTCTAATGTTTTCTTGCTTAGGTTATCTTTTGGTTTTCATTCCTGCATATTTCATATAGTGCACCAGCTAAACTCTGCCAATTCCCAATTACATCTCATCACTTTTGTTCCCCTGTTCGTTATCTGTCAAGATCGACGCTCGGTTGGACTTGTTGTGACATGCCAAATATTAGAATTAGCTTATCGTGAATTGACTTGTTGATTCCGCTTGTTCACTGGGTGTTCAAATGATTCAGCGCCGCTCAAATTTATATGTTAGATGCACGTCGATTTTCATTGCGGGCAGTGGTTCAGATTGATTACCCATCACCCTAATTCAGTTCTGCTTCTTCTTCTTTTTTTAATGCATTGCTCCAACAGGTTGTCCCGGTTTATATCTCATTTGACTGTTCAGCGAAGTCGTTAAGGGCTGCTTAATAAGCTACGAGAGTCTGTCACCGCAAATTGGCACACAGCGGAGTTCAGGTGGAAATAAAATTCTCTACCGTGGAAGTTTCTTCACATTTCCATCACCAGAGGCTAGGAACGAAAAAATCAAGAAAGGCTTTCATAAAGTAAGTACCATATTTGTTGTTTATGCACTATATGTTTATTAAGGTATACCTGGTGTTGACGAGCTGTTCGAGAAATTCAGATGTTTATTTGTTTCTCGTCTTCCAATCAAGGAAGAGTGGAAGACCCCTGAATCTATTTTCTGTAGCATCCTGAACTGCATTGGCATTTCTCTTCTGTACATTCATCACTCTGCTTCATACTGCAGTTTAGTGGTAATGGCTATGATTTTGGTATTTGTGAGTATGATTTGTAGAATGTGTCATGTGATGCATACTGTCTGCAGACTGCTGCTGAAAGTTGAGCAATCAATTAGTTACTTGGCCAAAAGTTTGTACTAACAGTTTTACTTACATGCTTGCCTTTACAGCGGCAGACACTGTCAACATGGAAACATACACCACGGATGAAGCGCTTGAACATATGGGGTTTGGGAAATTCCAAGTACTTGTGCTTGTATACGCTGGCATGGGTTGGGCTGTAGAGGCCATGGAAATTATGCTATTGTCATTTGTTGGACCCTTGGTGCGGGAGGAGTGGAACGTTTCTGCAGAAAATGAGAGTCTGCTCTCAAGTGTAGTGTTTGCTGGTATGCTAATAGGAGCTTCTGGTTGGGGCTTTGTTTCTGACAAATATGGAAGAAGGTACTGATTGACTCTATGAGTGCTTACATATTTCAGTTTTATGGTACAATTAGGACCTTTGACCTCAGTTAAGAGTTTGATTTACACTTTCCTGATCTCTAGTTGTCCAGCTCTTGTATATATGTCCTTGTTTCAATCTATCTGTGACAACTCACGATACAGCCTAAATCATAGGTTAGTATTGGCATGAGTGTAAAAAGGATGCTGAATGCCTGTGTTTTTTTTAATAAAAATTTGTCAATAAACTCAATCTTCAAAAGAAAGTTGAGGCTACAAAAGAGCCTCCTCTATACGTCTATTCTAAATATTTACTTGTTTCATTTCTCCCTTTACGATCATGGATGATATAAAGCTTTGTTTATCTTATTTCAGGACTGGCTTACTATTTTCAATAATGTTTACCAGTGGAATGGGTTTGCTAAGTGCTCTCTCTCCTAATTATCCATGCTTGCTGGCTCTACGCTTTCTTGTTGGCATAGGAGTGGGCGGTGGGCATGTGTTTACATCTTGGTTTTTGGAGTTTGTTCCTGCACAAAATCGCGGCACTTGGATGATTGTTTTTTCCTTTTTCTGGACTATTGGCACAGTCTTGGAGGCTTCACTTGCATGGGTATGGTATCTTCTGTTGCCCTTTGTGACTTATAACTTTCACCTTTTCCATGCAAAACTTGTTTCTCTACTAGAGTTTCATTTTGTATGTTAAGAAAAAAGATCTGTAATCACCACAAATAATGCATATATTTGGTTTCAAAAATATGATCTGAGCCAAAAACCAGTACCACTTGGAAAATCAAAGTTCTGCATCAAATAGGAGAATGATACCTTTTTCTTGAGGTTATGCGTGTTTGGACCATCTGTGTGATCACATTAATCATTTTCATAAATTTGTTGTAGCACCTGTAACTATTTTCATAACTTTGAATCATCTGAATCTACGGGAAAAAAAAGAGCTGGTTTAACAAAAAAGAGAAGATGTTTGATTGAACTATAGACTTATAGGTTTTTCTTTATATTTTCCGTAAGCATATATTTTAAGAAGTTTTGTGTAATGGTGTTCCTTTTTCCCTTTTGTAGGTTGTTATATCGGTATTGAGTTGGAGGTGGCTGCTAGCATTGACTGCACTTCCATGCTTTGTCTTGATTCCATTCTTCGGAACTACACCTGAGTCACCACGTTATTTGTGTGCGCAAAATAGAACATCTGATGCAACTCTTGTCCTGGAGAGAATTGCTTTCACAAACCAATCAACTCTTCCTCCTGGAGTTCTCACATACCATCAGGAAATAAAGGTTGACCACAGTGGTCTTACTTCTGAGAAAGAAGATCTTCTTCCCGTCAGTGAGAAGGAATGCACATTTGACAATGACGTGAGCTCCAAAAATGGTGGTGGCATTTCTTCATTGCTTAGGCTATTGTCTCGCAAATTGTTAAGATCAACTCTTCTTCTTTGGTTTGCTTTCTTCGCAAATTCATTTGCTTATTATGGGATAGTATTGTTGACTACACAACTAAGTGATGCAAATAGAAGCTGCACATCTGGGCAAACAAATGTAGGGCAACAAGAAAATGTCAACCTCTACAAAGATACATTCATTACTAGTTTAGCAGGTATCGTACTTTAAACATGTTTCTTCATGTAGCATGACTGGCTACAGTGCATTCACTAACTCATTGCTCTACTGCTCTACCAGAGGTCCCTGGCCTGATTTTATCTGCTATTATTGTTGATTGGTTTGGTCGCAAAGCTTCAATGTGGTTCATGTTATTCATGTGCTGTGTTTTCATTGGACCACTTGTGCTTCAGCAGAATGAGTTGTTGACAACTGTTCTTCTATTTGGTGCTCGTGCTGTTGTCATGGGTAGCTTCACTGTTTTATCTTTATATGCCCCAGAGGTTTGTATCAGCTTTCTATGACATAATTTCCTTATATTACGTTGGCATGAACTCGAAATGAAAATATTCTAGGTTTATGTAGTCTCTGTTACAAATAAAGACATGGTTTCTTGACTTTAGTGGATTTGTGCCAGGTCTATGATTCTGATCCATCTAACTGACTGGAATTCATATCAGTTGTGCTATGTGATCTGTTTACAATTATTTCTTAACTACACTAATTTGTCAAAACTTTAGCATTTGTCAAGAATTAGACCTTTTGTTTTTCTTGTAGCAGAGTTTATTTACCATGCTCTAATTCCATTTCCTTGCTTTTAGGTTTATCCAACATCTGTACGCTCAACTGGTGCTGGAATCGCTACCGCTATTGGCAGAATCGGTGGGGTTGTTTGCCCTCTTGTTGCCGTCGGCTTGCTGAGAAGCTGCCATCAGATGGAAGCCATCCTTGTTTTTGAGCTGGTTTTACTATTTGCTGGAGTTGCTTGCTTTCTCTTCCCCATAGAGACCAAGGGACGGGGAATGGATTGATGCTCATGGTATAATTCTTTAAAAAAGAAAGATATTCAAATAGGTTTGTAGTTCATCACAATTCATCAGATTTAGCATTAGTGTATAGGTACCATTACATATGTAGACTTCAGTGTATACATACCATTACAAAATACATATGTATACCATTAGTGTATACACCTTTTATAGTTGTAAAGTTCCTCAAATATGTGGACTTTCCAACCCTGTGGAATATTTATCTTTTGGAATCCAAACTCCAGGCTGCTAAGCAGGCCGGACTGTAAAATGGATATTGTATACAACATTTAATTATTCACTATTGATGTTTGTAGGCAGGGCCATTCCAATATTTAGGTCTCATGAGCTCGAATGCGTCGCATAAATAGGTTCCTACAATGTGAAAAGTTTTATACCCCACATCACCCACAGATCAACCATTCAGAGACTAAAATTAACTGAGATGATGATATATTATTAGGTCTGCAAGAGCAGGGAGAATCTACTCTGTGTGCTCAACATTACAAGATGGGACCCGATGCCATTGAGTTTCCATGTATAAACTTATTTGATTTGGACTAAATTGTAGATACCACAGATGGTAGAATAAATCTTTTGTACTACTATAAAAATACAACTGGCTCTTCTGCCTTCCGTCAGCCACAGGCCACAGGCAGCAATGGCACCGGTGCAAGAGGCGACCGTGACAGCGCCCTCATTTAATTTGCTCTTCAATGAAAGGATTTTGTTTTCAGAATACACTTTTTTCTCATGTTTTTTTTGAAAAAGATATTCTTATAAATATTAAGAATATACATGTGTAGAGACAAGTGCCCTGGTCCACAACTACTAATATACATAGCAGTGTGGTTGCGGCGACCGTGGTGACGACACTTGTATAATTTTTTTTAATTTCTTTCAAAGATATATTATAAAAATTCATGGGAAAAATATGTCATTTTAAAAGTTCATATGAGAATGATATTTTATAATTGATAGGATATCAAATGCATATGATGATGTTGGTATCTTATAACCGATGAATTTTTATTTATTTATTTTATATTGTAATACATGGGTACATTGCTAGTATTATATAATGTAGAATATGATTTATCTTATAGGGGGTGATTGTTAGAGTGTTTTATAAAAAAAATAAATGAAATATTTGTAAATAAAAAATAATTTATGAATAAAAATTCTATATACACATTCATATCTATTTAAAAGTCAAGACTCGAAAACAAACTTAATGAGAAAATCCTCTAAAATTAACTTCAAATTTAAAGTAAAAATTGAGGTTCCATATATTACACCCTTGTCTCCCACAAGCACATGGGAATAAAAAATAGCGTGTGGACAAAATTGCGCGAACAAAACAGCATATTTGAATGGAGGAATCGATGACCGCAGGCAGTGTATGAACTGGAGTTACTGAGCATCTGACTCTGGAAAGGATGTGAAGCAGCTTAACTATCCCTGTACAGTCAAAAATATGTAAGTAGTGTCCAAAACCTCATCCAAGATACTATACCAGGCTTTAGTTGATCGAGGAGATCAAGAAACAAACAACCTGCAAAACAAACAGAATGTGATCAGTAACACGTACTGAAATAGTTTTACATCAAATTTAGACCTTATCATTTCATTTCTACTTATTCTTATAAGGTAAAGTTTTAATTTTCAACCACTTAATTTTAGAGATTTTTCATTATTGTTTATTTTACCACATTTACTTTTAGATTGTTAAAAACACGTATATAAAAGTTATATTTACAAATTGTTTTTATTTATAAATATGTCATTTCACTTTTCCCACAAAAAACCAACCAATGAATCTTTTAAGAAGTGGCTAGTCTTCCACCCCACCACCCAACTCCTCTAAATTAAAGTAATTTTATTATACTTAAGAAGATAATAGTAAGTACCACTGTTTTCTATGTAAAATTTAATATTTCTTGATACCTTAGATATCAAAAGATACTACCAAATTTTATATATAAAACAATGAGATCAATTTTATATATAAAATAATGGTATCTCATGGTCCTTTCTCAAAGATGGAAAAATGCTCCATAAACTAATATGTGGGACCTACTTGAAGGGTACTCCCTCTGTCCTAAATTATAAAGGATTTTGACTTTATATTTGGAATGTTTGACTATTCATCTTATTAAAAATATATGAAAGTATTATTTATTTTGTTTATTATTTTCTTAATTATTATAAGTAGTTTAAGTATTACTTATAAATTTTTATATTTGTACTAAATTTTTGAATAAGACGAATGGTAAAAAATTATAAGTGAATAGTTATAATCCCATATATTATGGGACTGAGTAGTATTTCTTTTACATACAAATACCTGTCTCCAACCTCTGCTTTTGATGGTTTTAATAGTCTAAAAGCAACGGTGAAAAAAATCAAATTAATTTTAAAAGTAAGTTCTAAATAGCTTCCTAATCTATGTGTCGATGAGAACGTTTTAATACTGTAACAGCGACGGGCAATTTGCTAGTCCAAAAAGAAAAGAGACAACCAAAGATATACCTCAGGTGACAGATTAGAACTCAGATCACTGAAACTCACTGTTGGCATGCATCACCAGTGAGAGAAGGAAAGGAAGGGATGGAGTTGAGGACCAATTGCCTGTCACTCCTACTACGCATCGGAGATACCCTCTTCTTGTTAGGAGACACAACCTTGAAGCCGGCAGTGCAAGACGAATCCCCTTGCTGCATATCAGCTGATGTGTCATTCTCAAGAATCATTTGTGTGTAGCTCCGGTAAGGAGATGGCAGAACATCTGTTTTGCTGGGAGAATATAGCTGGGAAAAAGTTGTTGATGATAGCAGTGTCTTGGAGCATTCTGATGGGGGTAGGACCAAAGCTCTGAAAGATAAAATATTTATAGGAATATAACAAGTCACAACAAAATAAATATTGTTTCCAAAAAAATTTCGAGCTTCATGTATCATACATTTAGGGCCTATTCGTTTTGAAGGAAAAACAAAGAATCCCATTCCTAAGGATTAATTTACTTTGAAAGTCATTCGGTTTGTAGGAGTGAACCATAGGAAAATCAAAGAAAATTTTTCCTTCTTACGAGATATAGAGAAAAAACATAGGAAAACTTCCATCCACTCAATCTCATGGGAAAAGTTCCTATGGATTGGTGTTGCCATACATCCCTATTCCTCCATTTTTCCTATTACTTTGGGTTGAAATTCCTCCGAAAAGAATAAGCCCTTAAGGTGTAAATAGTTTGATGTGTGACAAAATATATAATTTTGAGTGTTTGCACTAGTTCTAAAATATTTTGCTAGTCTAAAAAGTAAAAATGGCATACATTAAAACATAGGACTCTGAGGGAAACATTTACACCTCGTAAACGAACCTGTGAGATTCAATTGAAGGTGTTGTGCATAGAATATCATTGGGAAGAACACGGTAGGTTTCACCAAATGCATTAAGTTTGATAATCCAAGGTAGTTCTTCCTTCAAAGGAGCCTTCTTTTTTGGGTCCACTCGCTCAGTTTCCTCGTTATCTAGCAGTTGAATTCCTTCAAAGGAAAACAAGACCATTGGTTACTAACTCGTTTGAAAAAACAAGAACAACTAACAAAGGCATTGAGGCAGAGCAAACCGTAACATATTTTTACATAAAACATGTTATAGTAGCATAGTAAGTCAGCAATCGACAATACATTCTAAAAGTTTACGTTTAGTACAAAAGTTTAAATTAGTTTGCTTTATTTAATCTGATATTGAACATAATTCAATCAATGGGATATGCTTCTACTCTGAAAAATACTCTAGACCACAGGCATGCCAGAGAATGAGAATAAGCAAATGACACTGGTCAAGCTAATGGCGATCTCAGGCACTCAGCGTTCCACTCTCTCAGGGTGAAGTTCCCAACACAAAATAATCATACGGCATATTGAGGCTGATCATGTTGATCATAGTACTTAAACCCTGTTGGGTGAAGATTTTGAATAACCTCATAACAATATTATGTATTAACCTCTCAAAGTTTTTCATTACCAATCTGCCAGATACCAACATCTCTCTCTACATCCGAACCCATCAATTTCACATGAACAAACATTCCTGTGATGGTATGACCTTTTGCAATTCGACCATAAAAACACTACTGCCTCTATTCCAAAATGTCTAGGTTGTTTAACAAATACTATGGTTTAGTTAAAGGATTCTCTTTTAGTCTTTCAGTGGTCAAATTTTTAATTTTAAATTGTCGAGCTTTCCTTTCCAAGCACCTGATTGGTTGTAGAGTTATTGGAATCATGGAAACCACAGGAATCAATGCAGCCATGGTTATATTGTGGTATAAAATTTGAATCATATAGATGTATTTTGGAAGGGAGAGTATAAGAAATTAATACCATTTTTACAGTATGGAACTGAACTAATAAATTTACTATATACAATTTCTTTTGACTTAAAGCCTTGCAGTGAAATAATACATTTAATAAAATTGCAAGCAAAGAGATTAATATAAAAAATCAGTGTACATTAAATTGAGTAGCATACAAATTTCTCGATTGCAGCTTCCTAAGAAAATTAGCAAGGAAAGGACAAACTCACCTTTTCTTATTCCAAAAGAGTTCTTACAGCTCTCACATCGGCAACTCATGGAGCACCCCACACCACTCTAGAAAAAAAAATAACGTTAGTTAAAAAATATCACATGATAGTCAGTATGTTAAACCAACGCAAGGGATAAAGTTATTAGTACAAGACTGGTACAGCGATTGGAACCTCAAAGCATTCACAGTATTTCTTCAGACAATATGATTTCTTGCAATTGCAGCCTCTTTTATGACGAGATGAAGCAGGAGTTGCTGTAGAGTCTTCCTATGCCAAGAAAACGAACATTTTTGAGCAATAGTGACAGAGAAAGAGAAGCAAGCAGGAGGATCCGTGCTCTTACCCCAAATGCCAGACCAGACCCACAACTGCGAATTACTTTTGGGGCAAAAGCCAGTGGATTACGAGATTCAATCCGACTGCGAGTAGATAAAATTGTTTCCTCATGACTGTCATCATTAAAACACCCTCGACAGGAGCAAGATCCTGAACAGTGCACTTTGGCAGCAAAACACTCGCAATAACTGCAAATATGTTACCAAAATATGTACTGTTATTACTTTAAATACGTTTAAGGATTAATGATTAAATGTGGGATATCTATGAATTTCTGATTACTGTAGGAATTTTCTAGCATTTCTACATATGTTGGATAGCGTGGAGGCTCCTAGGAGAGCTTAAAGGCACGCTAGTAAATATGTAGCAGTGTTGTCTTTTGCTCTTCTATATATAGTTACATAGTTACCAATATCAAATTGACAATCAACTAATATTTCTTATCTTGACTTTAATGGTCAATCTAGCACAAAAACATGTGGAGTGACCTTGATTTGGATATGACTTCAACGCGAAGTTTGAACACACTTCTAGTTTATCTTGAGGGAGATATTGCAAATGCAATTAATCAAATTTCTAATAATAAAAAAGGCACATACAATTCCAAAGAGGGTTAATATGATGATGGTTTTTAGTAAGAGAATTCCATCCATGCACAAAGATTTGCCTTAAATCAAAGAATACCACATAATTTTCAGGGTTTTCATCTATACCAATTAGGAAGTGCAAATATACAATGTTCGGGTGCCAGCCAGCAGCAGTGATGGTAGAAAAGGTGCCAATTGAACTCGTACTAGCAACAAGTGCTTGGCAAGTAAGGGTGGCCATGGGTCAGGCTCTAGGTAATTTAAGGTCGGTTCTAGTTCAACTAGATAGATTAGATTTCATTTTATAGTGAAATTTAGAACATTTAGTTAAGCTAGAGTCAACCCTAAATTATCTGCGGGTCGACCCGCACCCAACCCTGCCGATAAGGCACCTCTTTGCATTGGTGGCATGTATGAAGAGGGACTAGAGAAGATTAGGGTAAAATTGGGACAATTTTTTTTGTTTCAAAAATACTACTTTTGTGGTATAGATGGGAAGTTTTGTTGTTTCTTATGCTATTTATTGGTATAGATGGGAAGTTTTGTTGTTTCTTGTACTATTTATTGGTACCCTCAAAGTTTTGTGGTACTTTTTTGGCTTTGATGAAATCTATGGGCTATAGATGGAATTTCAATTAACTGGTCTAAACCTCAAAAAAAATTAAAATAAACTAGATGCACTCAATAATATAATTATCTGAAGATCATGAGAGAGAATCAACAAACACCAAACCATAGGCATGAGTTCCTCATATTTCCGGTGAAAGGCATTCTTTTTTGTTGGAGCTGAATTCCAATTGAAGCTATAGGAGCTATAGCAATTTTCACTGGCTCTAGCTGGTAAAGTTAATTTTGAAAGAAAAATGGTCTTTTTGTTAATTTACCAACGTTAGTGACCACGGTGTATCAAATCGAATAGATTATCAATAAGGCCTTTACTATTCAAAATTAATTACTTTGGTACACCAATAAAAAAACTATTGTAGATCCATTTGTGATACAAGAAAGAAAAAATATGGATACATTAAGAGAAGGGGAAATAATTTTATGAACATTTCATATTGTTGTTAGGTTCAAGTCTTATGAGAATAATATTCTTCGACTAAGAACACATTTATTTTCAAACCTATTCATTTACTAAATATTTTACTAGTCTTTTGTATCCTTCCTATTGGAATGAGTCACTAGTGAAATTTTTTGGCAAATACTCGTGATGATACAATAGAAATTTGAATCAGCATTTTGATCTTTGGTTTTTTCATAGCAATAATATCTTGGAGTTTGCAAGGAAAACTTGGTATACCAACTAGATGACCCAAAAAAAAAGACTATTTGTGGCTAATTGCCTGCTCTGGGAATGGTTGAAGCCATACCCAATCGGAAAAGGATATTATCCAAATGCATTTCAAGAAGTTGTAGTCATGGTCTTTCACTCCAAAAAAAAAATAACCGAGTGTTATAGTATCGTAATTTTGATACACTTCCATACAACTCATCATTGCGATATTCTAAGACAATGCACATAAAAATAACAGTAAAGTGCAAGGAACTTTACAGTTTCAAGCATTTTGACTTCTTACAGCTGCACCGTTTGAATGAGTCGACGTCGCCACTTTGACATTTCTGCCTGTAAGATTCTACAAGATTTTATGATTTGCTGACTAATTGATCATTTAAATTAGACATATATACCTTTTTCTCTTGGGATTTTCTTGCCCAGAATCACCAGCATTTGTTGTCGTTGTTGCCTGAGATGAGTAGTTGTTTTGAGTACTAGTGTTCATTTCATTGGTATTGGAAACCGGCTGATTGCCAGGAACAACAGAATTCATTTCACTGTTGTGTTCAGATGTTAAAAGAGTAGAATTAACAGCGCTTTTCTTCTTCTTGAATGGGTTCTCCGTGGCCTTGCTGTCACCCAGTACCATATCTTTTGGCATTTGGGAAAGGGCATCGAAATGCAAATCAAGACCAGGTAGTGGACAGACAGGGGATACCACAGGATTCAAGTAGTTATCATCAGAGTAACTTCTCCACCTAGTAGTACGGGGTGGACTACAAGGAGTTGAGACTCTGTGTACACTCATAATAGGATCCCTTACCTTTTCATTGAAGAGATTGCGGTTGCACGAACCACGTAGATAGTGTGTTACAGCCTGCAAGATCAAAATAAGTTGTATTTTAATAATACTTGATAACTGATTTAGATAAATGTCGGGTGCTGTAATATGACAATAGACGGGAAAATTGTGATAAACAATAAAATCGTTGTGATAATATTTTTCAAAAAAATGTTTGACTATAAAACATAGAAAGGAGCCCCAAAAGGTCCCAAATGTAATCTCCTTAATAGCAAAATCAAAGTGCATTGCTAATTCATTGCATTCAATTTAAATTACAAACACCTAAAATTTTATACCAGAATTTCTAGCCAATCAACAAGAAAGAACGAAATTTTATATTTTATATTAACGGATATATATCACATTGAGATCTGAAACAAAGAAACAAACATATATTTTTATCAATGAAGTCTAAACTATAATGCAATGGCAACTCATAAAAGTAAATAGATGGTATTAAGATGCCTACACTGTGGTGCATTGCCATACAATCACTGGGCACTTCAAGTGTGTCAATGAATTGATGATCTTGAACCAATTGACTTAGACTATGGCAAGGTGGAATTCCAGAGACATAATTTGATGAAACGTTATCTACAAGACTCTGCTCATAACAATCAGCTGATCCATGGAACAGCTTTCTTCCTGCATTCTCCAAATTTGTTTGTGTAATTGGCAATAAAGATTTACTATGCATGACATTATCATTTCTTGGTGTCTCCACCAATTGTGCTGATGTATCTAATCTCAGATTTGGTGTTGGCACAACACTGCTACCACATTGAATGTTCAAGTAATCCCAATTACATGCTAGTTCATCATTATGTTTTTTAGTCAAATCTCTTTTCTGAATATTTATTCCACTAGTCGATTGCTCCAGTTTGTCTAGGCCACTGTGATCAAAGAATGGAAGTTTTGCATGATCTGTTTTGCCAGAAATATCGTCTTCTCTCTTATCATTTCCCAAGGTATTACTACTAAGTTGGATGCGCTGAGGCAAATTATTTCGTAATATTGATGCATTTCCAGGAGAATCATGATAAGCCTGGCTGAGGGAACAATCTGTACTGCAATTTTCTGAAGGAATTGTCATGACTTCAGACTGTTTTATATAACAGGAGGTTCCTATTTGAGTCGTGTGACAGCAAGAACACAAGCCTTCTTGAGAAAGTCGAGCAGAAGTATTCCTAGTCAATATGGAAAGGCATATATTAAGCAAAATGAATGAACTTACAGTAATCAGATAAATAATATATGACTAAGGTTACCCGATTGATATCTTGGATCCCTTTCGTGAATCAGTAACTTGTGGCGAAGTGAAGATAGAAGAAGTATGTGCCAAATCTGATGACTTGAACAATTGTGCATTTGGTGCAGTGTATAGACGCTTAGATGTCGCTATCGGGGACAGAGTTTTGATGAAATCAAAAACAGGAGAGTTCTGCAGGTGTAAAATCTAATTAGAAACACACACAAGTATTGCATAACATGTAGCATCTTTTAATCTTAGCATGCAACAATTGTTACCCACTTAAAAAAAATAAATTACAAGAACCAGCACATTATAGATCAAAGAATAGAAAAATGACGGATGCGGGATCAGCTCTCAAATTTCTCCTAACAGCATAGATGTGGATAAAGCTTCCAAGAGAAACCATTTGTGCAGTCCAAGGGAACATTTAACATGTTGAGGCTCTAAGGTTTCAATTTTGATAGTGAAAAATCAACAACATGAAGAGGATAACATGCAGCAAAAGAGAGCCTAAGCATCCTCAATTCTTTGTAGAGCCCCCTACCCTTCTTCTGTAGGGAGTTCTACATGGCGGAGTCTACATCAGGGGAAGGCTTGGGTGGCCACGGTAGCAGCATCCAGCTCTGGGCTCTCCTTGGCCGGCTCCGGCAAGGAGGCTGTCCAGGCAAAAGCCTAGATCAATTGCAGCGGCTACGTCCTCAGGCGTCGTAACAAACCGCCCCTAGTGTTGTCGAGGTAACTACCTTATCCCTCTCGCAGGGAGAATCTCCCTGTGAAAACCACTTCCTTTCTTGGATAAGGGACAGCGGCACCATGACATTTTTAGGAGTCTTTGTTGTGTGGTGTTGCTGCTGGTCCCAGCGACCAATCTATTTAGCCAATCTGTTTTTTCAAAGCAATGGAGTTTAAACATAGAGTGGATCCAATCCATTATGGATTGGATGGCTATGGTGCTGTATTATCGTCGGTAGAAGAATCTTGACCGTTAATTTAGAGTTGTACTACTAAAAAAACCTCTCCTGCAGTAGTTGATATGGTAGTATAAATAGATCCGAAGATTCTGAACCATTATATATCAGAAAAAAGAACAGTATAGAGTAGTTCTTCTATAAGCAGAGACCATAACACCTATTATGAATCAGCATCAAAACACAAACATTTCAGATCTCCTCTATCCTGAGTTCCTAGGGAAATATTGTTTGATCAAGAAATTGGCAACGAAAAACACATCTTTAGGACTCACCGATCGTGAGCAAAATGCATTTCCGCCATCAATCAAACGCATTTGGCCAGAAACAGATACTCGATCTGCAAACATCTGGCAGCCACACCAATCTATAAAACAAAAAAAAAATGCAAAGCTTTAAAAAAAATTATCACAAAAACTCGAAAAAATGAATGATCTATTCCAACATTACGCAAGCTCTCCAGCCTTATAGCCGAAGGTGGTTTAACTTCCAGGATCAATAACCCGACCCGCGTCCATGAATCTATCTCGATCAGGAACCCTAAAACCCCAACCGGAAACTTCTTTTCACCAACGAGTCACATCTCCAAGAATAAACAGCCGCGAAAAAAAAAAACTAAAACCCGACGCATCCATCCTCCGTCACCGCAGAGGCCGAAATCGAAACGACAAGATCTTTCATCACAACTGAGGAGGAGATAGGCAGGCTAGGCGCAGCCGCATGAAGGAGACGGGGAGGACGAAAGGACCTCGGAGCTGGAAGCGGCGCCGGGGGGCGGCAGTGGCGTATCAGGCGGCGCCCCACCTCCTCCTCCGTCGGTGTCGCGAGACATGACCAGCTTCGTCATCCGCATTACGCCGGAGGGCGGCGTCGGCGGCGAGGAGCGCGTGGATCGGTGGGGGGGGGGGGGGGGGGATGCGTTACCTAGCTTGTCGCGCTCAACGGCCGGAGGAGCGGAGCGGAGGGGGAGTTAAAAGCGCGGTGGGCGGGAGATGGGGAGGGATTTGTTAGCGGAGATGGGCCGGGGCGGTGGGCTGTCCGTAAACATTAGGCCCACGTATTACATGCCTCGTCGATAGCATACATGTCTAACCTAGGCCTGTCATCGCAGTTTTTCACGCGAATGTTTCTCGAAGGGTTAAACGTCGTATTTTTTACGAAAATTTTTCTATAGTAAAGTTATTTTGAAAAATCATATTAATCTATTTTTATATTTTTTAATAATTAATAATTAATTAATCATTACTAATCTATTGCTACTTTTTTCGCGCCGGATAACTAATCTCTTCCCCCTCCTACCGAACGCAGCCCTAGATTAGTACACTTCCCAAACTGCTAAATAGTATGTTTTTATGAAATATTTTTTTATAAAAAATTACTTTGAAAATTATATTAATCTATTTTCTAATTTTTTTTATACCTACTAATTAAATAATCATGTACTAATTAATTTATTAGTACGTTTTTTGCACCGGTTAACTACCTAACTGTTGAACGCGGCCTAATTTAAATAGTTGCTTTCATGTTGAAATAATACTAATGGCATCCATTAGCATTAGGATCGGTGCTGTTTGCTTTAGGATTTAGGAGGAACGTGGCTATCAAATGGTTCATTTTTGTTTGTTCCAGGGACAGTTTTTTTTTCCCTGTTGGGACAGAATTTTTTGGTGAGATAGAGATTGGAAATTAAGTGATAAACGTCTACTACTACACGTAGGTTGGAAGTTAGGAGGGAATTTTTTTTTGCATTATCTAGCCAAATTTCGATAGCTCATTTTTATTTAAAATATGTAGCCTCTATCTAAACTCCCTATAATTGCTTATACTTCTGCAAAACAAGGGACTGGAATTAAAACTCAAAATCTCATGGTGATTTCACCACTAATTCCCCATCTAACTCCCAATCCCATTTTCCAAAGTTGCCAAACACACCAAAACACACCGTAAGCCATGTTTCTTTCCGCTTAAGATTATTAATCCAGATTATTGAGTCAGATTATTATAAGCTAAATTGTTATAATCTGTAGCAAAATAAGTTGTGAGTTGTTTCTTTTCCAAATTATTATAGCCTAGATTATTAGGTTTGCAAGCCTAAAGAGGGAGTGGAGTGGCATAGTGGGTAATTTTTCTTCCAATAAGCTAGAAAAAACTCACCTAAATGAGCTTATTAGATTATAATAAACTACTTTAATAAGTTGTCTGTTTCTTTCAGCTTACTCCCAATAATCTGGATTATAATAATCCCAAACCGAAAGAAACAGGCCTAAGTACGATGGCAGACGGTAAGCCAAATATAAACCTACCTAGAGGAAAGATAAAATAAGAAATAAAGAGAGTTGGAAGAGCCAGACCGGTTCGGCCCTGGGCAAATTCAGTGTCATAGGCCATTTAGACTAAATATTTTGAACTTGTAATATATATTGTATAATTGTTTATCCTCTAAATTAACACAAATAAACATCACTGGCATGATATATCAAGTATTAACTCTTAATAGTTAACTTGTAATATAGTCTCAGTTCTAAATTTTGATAAATAATGTTGACACTGAATTGTGATAAATAGTATTGACGAATAAACATTACTAACATGATATATCAAGTATTGAATCTTATGAGTTAACTTCAATATAGTCTCATTTCAGAATTTTGATAAATAATGTTGATGGTGCCAATGAGTAAATAATAGACCTACTGACCTTAACCAATGGATAATCATCATGTAAATAGTTTCATAAGTTAATTAGTCATCTATTTTAGAAAAAAAATGGAAAAAATCAAACCACGTGAACATATAAATATAAATTTGGTTAGGTCCCATCCCAGTTGGGGTCCTAGGCGGTCACCCCTCCCACCTAGGCCCTCGGGCGGCCCTGGGAAGAGCTAGGTATACGCATGCTCTATGATAGAGGTTAGCACTAATATGAAATTATATAAGTGAGGGAAATAGATAGGAGAAAAATATTATGCTCTATGATAGAGGTTAGCACTAATATGAAATTATATAAGTGAGGGAAATAGATAGGAGAAAAATATTATGCTCTATGATAGAGGTTAGCACTAATATGAAATTATATAAGTGAGGGAAATAGATAGGAGAAAAATATTAGAGCCAACGTTATAACTAATTTATTATACGTGTTAGCACTAATATGAAATTATAGTTAATAATTGGCTACACAATTAAACTTGCTCTAATGGCTTTGGTTACCCACCATAATTCTGTTTATCATGTCTAAAATTAGACAAGTTTGCTAAGAAAGTTATTTATCTCTCATCTTTTTATTTTTGTTTATGCTTGTAAGACAAGATTTAAATTTTCAACCTTAAATCTAGAGTAGATTTTGGAGTTTTTTATTGTAGTTTATTTTCCATCTCTAACTTTTAGGTCTCTAAAAACACGTATTAAAAACACGTATATAAATGTTTTATTTATAAATTATGTCTCGTGTGCAAATATTTTGTTTGGTTTTTATGAGTATGCCAAACAATCACCTAAAATGGTTTGTTGACGTCAAAGACTATGGTAAGATTTTGGCATAGAAAAATAGGACATGATTCTTTTAGATTTGCTAAGGTGTATGAAATATTTTAAACACTAAACTCGGACGACTTTGGTAATTTTTACTGGTAAGTGCTAGCAACCTGCGGCTGCCAACCAAATCGACGATTTAAGTTCCAATAGATCGTAGCACTGTAGCTTTATTTTGATCATAGGAATCGGGGGACCACGCCATCCTATGAGTGGTTATCACGTTAACTGATCCACTTAATTATCTTAATTAATATATATTAAAAATAAAATATTATTAATTTAGTTATAAATACAATCTAAACTTCTTGTGTGAACCAAAAGTTTAGGCGGTCTTTACATCTAAATTACCATAGTTTTAGTGACATTTACAATTAAAATAGTAGTATTTTAGAGCAGCACCAACAGCCTTGGCAAATGAATCCTATTCCTAAAAGTAGATGTTTTTTATAAAAAAAATCATCCAACATATATTTCTTATTCTCAGCCCCAATAGTTTGAAACCTCAGACACTGTTTTATCGGTCTCCACTTATATAGACGCATGTTCCATTCCCCATCCCAAAAATACGTACTTCCTCTCACACACATGGGATGCTCATAGAATAACTAACTAATTAAAAGATAATTAAGTGGATAAACTAGAGTGACAACCAATGAGCAAAATTTGGCAGACCCTAAGGAGGAACGGTACTGCGTGATGGAGGCACTGCCATGTATATTTTTAAAATTATTTTGAAATGTGTGTATGTTTATCTTTACTGCTATAGAAGCCTATGAATCTGCAACCACCGTATACTCCCATTGTATTTTATAACTTACTCCCTTAACTTCGTAATATTAAAAATCAATTAAAAGATATTCACATAAAATCAAATTGATGTGAATATTTCTTATATAAAAAAGATGATCATATATTTCATAAAAAATTCTATTTATTCTAGAAATAACATAATATATTTTTATCCTTACAAAGCACAGGTATTCAGGTAGTATATATACACACACATGTAAAACAAGAAAGAAATTGTACATCTTCATTTTTTTTCTTTTGGTGATTGAAAGCTCTCGTGGATGGAGAGCCTGGAGAACACGAATAGAGTAATTTTGGCCTGTGTAGCAGCTTCAAAAATGTACCGGTGTTCGGTGATAGGCATCAACAAATTTATGCAAAACTGAAACAAGTGCCAAACCTTGATTTCCCTTACACAATATTGCTCCATATATATACATCATATAAACTGTTGATCGACTATAAGAAATACTTTTGCTCTCAGCAGCAAGAGTTTGGACTTTGGACGGAAAATAATTTTAACGTAGCATGCATTTTAATTTAGAAATAAAAAAATACGGCTGAAATGAAAGCACTCAATTGTCGTACATTAATCAAGTATAAACTTGAAATAGATTTCTTTGGTTTTTTTAAGAAACTTTCATACATAATTTTTTTTTTCAAAATTCGCACCCTAGCTCGGGAAACCTAGCATGATAATGCAGTAGATAAAAGGAGACCTTAATCACCCACAAATTTAAAGTGGAATTGAACCAAAGGAAAAACATTGTTTTCACCTGCAGATTTGCTCCGTATGCTGTATGCATACTAGATTGTCAATCGGAATACTAAATTGCTTTCGCACTCACCAGCAACCGTTTGGATGAAAACGAACTTTAGAGGTAACAGGGATCCTGATCTTTTAAATCAAAAACACCGCTGAATTAAGGACACTTAAATACATTATGATTAATCAAGTAATAACTATTACGATATCAAAAATAGTTTATTAAGAAACTTTTATATAATATAATATAGTCAGTACTCCATATGTTTCATTTTGTAAGATGTTTTAATAACTATGGTCACATATATATATATATTAACATCTATATAAGTCTACACACTAGCAAATGCTACATTACGAAGGAAAGTAGTAGCTATTAGTTGAAAAAGAAGTCTGATTACCAACAAATTTATGCGGAACCGGAACAAGAGCAAAACTGCAGGTGAAAACTATCGGAAATAATAATATATTTATAAACAACGCTCATCGCTCATATTATTTACGCTGATACAATCTAGAAAAATCATATTCTATGTGACCATGACTAGCACGAATATAACCATTGATCACATTATATACTCATAATAAGCTACAATTTGAGCGTGTTAAGAATACGACGCTACTTAATGATAAAAATATATCCATTTGTATGCTTAGGGCAAACATACACATATGCTGCTGCATTTGGATGATGAACAAGTCTATCCAGTGGCTGGAAAGAAGGACGTTAAGTTGGTTGCGGTCTGGAATACGATTCAGTCACCTGAGGCAGTGCTGACTTCAAATGACTGCCAAATCTACATGTGAGATTCGTTTCAGGTCCATGGATAGTTGATGGAAAGCTTTCGAAGTCCTCATTCCAAAGGATCTAGCCTCAATTACATATTCCATCTGAGTCACCAGAAACTAAATAAACAATATGTTGCACTATCTTTTATGGGTTTATAGGCTCGTAACTTCGTTTAATACCCCGGTTCAAGAGGGGCCTAAGATGGGCTACGCCCCAAACAGAGGGAGGACACCTTATGACCTCCTCCATGCCATAAATAGCTAGTTACTCATTCAAGGTTACTTAAGTTTTGTTTAGATCAAGGTATAATGTCGCTACTTTGCTGAGTGTGATCCTGTGATCAGTTAGGTCACTGGATTTCTTGTTACTAAACCCCCACATTACCAAGTATATCAATTTATTTTGAACTTAACTCGTATTTGTCATTTAGATTGCTTTTATCTTGTTCTTACTTATTCTCGATTACTTACAAGAGTAAGATTGATCTGCACCGGTAAGATCAATAATTACCAGAGAAGTGTAACGACCACTAAGGCGTAACGCAACAATGTCTCATAAGATTGTAGTCGTAGTTATCTCAACTCACCAAAATATCAGCGTCTTTTCTACGAATCATAGTTATCTTAGCTCACCGAAAGATCGGGCCACCCTTGCACATATCAATTGGTATCAGAGCTTTCGTTGCTCGGTGAGTTTTTATGTACCTATTACTAGAAAAAGAAAAGAAAAGGAGATTAGTTTGCCCATTTCAAACCATTGTTGAGCCTTTTGCATTGTTCTTTTCAGTTTTTGTTTTGTTGAATTTTAGATTGCATTATCGTGTCAAGTGCTAGTTTGGATCGAGTCACATCTTAGTTTTGAGTTTTGCATGTGTTCACTGGTGTCACGTGTTCTTCGGTGCACGTAAGTTTGGGTCCTGTTTGTGCTGTGTCGACGAAGTTGGGATCTTCAAAAAACAGAATCACATCGTCGTCGGGGTTCCACTTTTGTAGTTTGAAGAATTTTTCATCCGTCAATTTAAGAGTTGCCTCGTTTTCATCTAGGTTTTTTTTTATCATTATCGTGCTTCACAGTTCCACGTGAGGGAGAAGGATATAATAGGTTAGTTTGTTTACAAGTTGAGTCTAAGTAGTTTGATTTGTTTCTTACTTTTAAGTCGTGTCAAATAATTTGGTAAAATTTTGTTTTCTATCAGATTTAAGTTCCGATTGCAAAAACATTATCTATGCGATGAAAGGATTCCATTTTTTATAGATCAAATTTTTAATTTTTAATTTTACATTTAAATCCCTATAATTTTCTATTTACATTTGAGTCCCTATAATCTTGCTTTCCGGTCCTGGTCAGTTTTTGGTGAGAAAAATAATTCGAAAAGATGAGAAAAAAGGTAGGAAGGTAAAAAAAGGAAAAGAGAAAAACGGCAAAAAAAAAGATAAAAAGCAGAAAAATAAAAAAAGGTGAAAAGAAAGTGGAAAATCCAGTTATTCTGGAGATTGATTTTTCTTTATTTTAGTGTCCATCGAGTTGTTTTATTCACACTCGTATAAAAGTTTTATTCATAAATTATTTTTTTCGTTCGGAAAACTCTTAGTTGATAATAATAAATGCTTTCACACTCACCAGCGGCAACCGTTCGGACGGAAATAAATTTAAATGATGCCATGAATTCCAATACTTAATATACAAAACACACAAAGTGAATAAAGCGCATAGCTATAATAAAACCAACTAAAGTAGAGAGTCGAGATTAGAATATTAACTCTTTATAATAACCAACAAATTAACGCGAGACATAACCAAAGGCTAAACCTCCTGACCTTTTCTTTTCGTATAAACCCTTTGCAAATTTACTCTATATATCCATGCCAAACTGTCACGCGGTAATCTTTCCGCTCATGTTATGCATAAGCGGCCTAGTTTATTAATAATTAAAATTTTATTTATGAACGAAAATTTTAAACATGTATTCTTACTAATCTAAAGCAAATATCGGAAATAAACTATAACGAAAAAACTCTAAAATCAACTATTTTTGAAATTAAAATTTTAGCTTATAAGCACCAACCATAAAGAAAAAGATGTTGGTGTCACTCCACGGTAAAAAAAAGATACTTTAGTACTGCATAATTTTATTATTTTATGAATCTTTATTATTTTAAACTAAACCACCACTATAATTACTTTCATACCCAAAATTTTTGGTTATGAAACACAAGCAGTAGAGCCACGTCCAACATTGTTTGGCCACACAGGTTATAAAAGGGGTAACCAGAATTCCCCATCCATCCCATACTTGTAAGATATAACCGTCATGATTTTTGTGATAATTGCTTCAGCTACCGGGGTACATTTTCGATAACACATGGTAGGGTTTGGAGAATTGATGAGAATTTTTTTGGAAAAAATTGGTGACGGTTCTCTCTCTTTTTTTTTTAACCTAGTGATGAAGAATTTTTTTTGCAAGATAACACATGAAGCATCAACTTATGGTCGAAAATGAAATTGTATTTGAATAAATGAATAAAAACCAGAGATGTTGCAACTGTTTGTCCTAACCAATTTTTTAACTAGCCATGAGAACAACATTTACCAAGAAATACTACATAAAAACACACAATTATATGTGAAATCATTACTATTATTGCTATTGTCGCAATAATCGACATATATCACAATTATGAATACTGAAGGTTACACCAGATTATTGGCTAACATATCATGATAATTATTACTTATCACATAATTTTCACGTCAAAACCACTATGGCTCGATCCAAAATTTTGGTCTTCAAATTTGTATTTCACAGCGTAGCAGGGTGTTGGCTTAGATGGTTGATCGTCTAAAATGTTCAGATCTACAAATGTACAAATAATAAACAAAGCAGGTGACTTACTTTAAAATTAATTAAAACATAAAGAAATTCAAATAAAAACAAACTAAAAAAAATCCCAGGCGGCAGACGGAAACGGATTATACCGAAGACAATACATAAATATATAATTCTATATATGCTAGCACTAGTAATTTTCAAATAATAAAAACCGAGGAAATGGCCAAACTGCCCCTCTCTGCCGCCGCCCGCAACTCCCTCTACTGGTCGTCTCGTCTGGTCTCCTCTCCTCTCTCTCTTCCCGATCTGCACAAGCCGCGGCCGGAGCCACCGAGGCACGGCCGGCCTCCTCCCCTCCCCTCCCCTCGCGCGCGCCGCCGCCGGCGAGGCGCTCCCCCCCCCCCCCCCGCGAGGCTCACGGTGTTTCGACATCCCCATCCCCATCCCCCGACCTCTCCGTGCGCGGCCGCCTCACGGGCCGGCGACGACCAGGAGCGGCGGCGCGGGCACCCCGCCCTGCCTCCTTCTAGGCTCGGCTCCCGGCTGAAGGTATCGGTTTCTCTCTCTCTCTCTCCTAGTTCGTAGCCCTCCCCTCGCTCGCTCGCTCCGGCGCCGCCCCGCCGTGGTGGACTCGCGGGAGATCCATCTTGACTTGTACCGGTTTCCATCCCCCCCGCACGAATTGGAAGATTCTTCCGGATTTAGTCCATGCCTGAGGCAAATTAGAGGCTTATCTTCCGCGTAACAAGAGAGAATTTAGCTGCACCTCTTTGATTTTCATCATCGTATCGCCGATTGCGCGTTTCCAGTAAGGAATTCCTTGGTTTAGGCACCTTGTTTAGCGCTTAGGCGGGCGGGCGGGCGGCCGGAGAGATGGCGTCGAGCACCAGCGGCATCCCCGAGGGGAAGGAGAAGCTGAAGAAGTCCGGGAGCATGGGGAGCAGCGACGCCTACGTGCGCGCCGACAAGATCGATCTCACCAGCCTAGATATCCAGCTCGAGAAGCAGCTCGCCAAGACGTGGGGCAAGGCCAATCCCAAGGCGCAGGGGCCCAAGGAGGACTGGGAGATTGACCCTGCTAAGCTGGAGATCCGGTACTTCATTACTCAGGGGACCTACGGCACGGTGTATCGTGGCACGTACGATGGCCAGGATGTTGCAGGTATCTACTCGAACACTTACAATGTATTGGAAAATGTGAGTGAATATTGCTTGATTTGGAGTTATGTTTTGAACATATAAGGTCTCTTCTGTATCATGAGTAAAATGACACATGCAACTCTAGGTATCAGTATCACTTTTAAGTGGTACTAATCTTGTAGGTAATATGACAAATATGTTGAAACAAGTAAGCACAAGTTTGTTTCATACAAGCTATAGGACTATTATTCTTACTTCCCTATCTAGTATGAGCTGAACATTCTGTGTTTGTTTGTATCGAACACATTTACTTTATATGCTTCTTCAAGTTTATTACAGAGGCACACTGATATCTTAATTGTGTAGCAAAAGTTTTACCTAGCACTGCAGTCACTCCTGTGCTTCCTTTTACCTAATTTGGAATTCTCTGGTTAATCGTTGTTCATGCTTCATTAGTGCATCATGTTTTGGCATCTAATTTGGTCAGGCTGGTCATATTACTCAAGGGCAAGTATGATTATAGCCATTTAACACTGATGTTTCCAACTACCATGTTTTCTTCCATTCAATTCAAATTTCTGCATGAACCAATGCATTATATGAAACGCAAATAATTCATAGAAGTATAGAACTCAATAATGAGTCATTCCCTGATAACTTTGTAGTTGCTGTAGAGTGTTTTGTTGTGTAGAGAAATGCAGCAAACAAGAAACTATGGGCTGGACTATGATCTATAGTTGTCATGCCGAAAATTTAGATGCACATATGCCCTCCCAGAATTTAGATGCACACATGTGGTTTTGTGCAGCTTTAATCTGTTTAACTTGCGCTTTCGGCACTGCAACCCCCCTGGAAACGGTGTCTAAAAGATCTCGTCTTCTGCCCTTTTTGCCTCCAATCAGTTTTGGTTTGGTACAGTGCTCTCGGATTTCAACATCGGGTTCACACGAGGGACGAGTGGATCTTCTCTCTTACCCTCTCCCTTGACAACCCTTGTACGTGGAGATGATCAGGAGTCCGAAGGGGCCTTCTGCTTGGAGTAGAGCAGGTCGGCGCGCTTGTGCCTCTATCAGAGGGCTGGCAATGACTAGTCACACATAGTGGCATCCTGCTTGGTGTTAGTTCTCTGCTTAAGGATGTGTACAGTAGTAATCAGCACGCTGTGGTGTTTTTTTCCTGGTCATAGCTTTCCAGGGTCATAATCTTGTAATTTTCTGCTGTATCAATATGAAACCTCGCACTGTCTGGTGCGATTCATTTATAAGAAATTCCATTTATGTTCATGAGCAATTTTAGATAGTGTTCTCTTCTGCCTGCCTCATGCAGCCCTTGCTTTCCTTGCTATCATTTCTGGAAATTCTCGAAGCAGTGTCGACTGTTATCATTCCCTCAACAACTACATGAAATCAGGCTTATCGTGTTCCCTCACCAAAAGGAGTGGATCATGGTGATTCACTATGGTCAGCACATCCTATTCAATAAAATCAAATTGTGCACATTTTAAAATTATCATATACATGTAAGAAATAGTAAAACCCTTATTTGCTATAAGAATGGTGAACTTTTTATTAGTTACCGCACTGAAGCAAATTTCTTCCTTTAGTTCTCCACTAATAGTTCTACCAGTTGGTATTCTATCTTCTTTGAAATTGGATAATTTTCAAAAGCTGGAAAATATCCTTATAGCATTCTGAATAGTAGATTTTTTTACTATAACAAATAAGGTCTCTTATCTCCGAACGTTCCCTACTCCATGCTGCTTGTATTTTTTTCTTTTGCTGGATTAAGATGGCTTCCTTTGACCCATTTCTGAATCTTTCATCTGAGAATCATAAATTTTTATTATTACATTTTCATCCATGGAGCACTTCAGTTATACGGAATCCTCACTGGGTGGGTGACGATATTTGTTAGTTCAGGACAATACTCATTACTTTGGCATGAAAAGTTATTTCGTCTCTTTTATTGTACCAACAAATGTGCTATGTGTATATGGTGCTTCATCATTTCCTAATGTTTTGTTCATTGCGTGTTGTAAGCCACATTTCATGTAACAAGTGAATAATAATTCTTGATGCTATACAGTGAAACTGTTGGATTGGGGAGAAGATGGTTTTGCCACAGAAGCTGAAACTGCTGCTTTACGGACATCATTTAAGCAGGAGGTTGCAGTTTGGCATAAGCTCAGCCATCCTAATGTTACAAAGGTGAATGCTTCCCACTTTTCCAGCACACCTAGCTTCCAGAAATCATACCCTCATTCACATATGATATATATGCTTCTGTTGTGTTAAATTTTGTAATGCTTCTGATCCGTGGTTTACTGAGTACTCCCCACATCGCAAAATATATATACTTGTGCCATTTTTTTGGAGGGATTAAGGCTGAGGTGAGGAATGATTGTGATTGGTTAAGATGAGGGAATAGGTGAAGAAATTAAATGGAGGAAGGTTGTGATTGGTTGAGAGGAGGAGGTAGGTGGAGAATTAGTATTTTGAGACAAATTTGAACCCTAGAAGTAGCTATATTTGAGACAGAGGAAGTACTAAAATTTAGTCAAACTAACATTGTCTTGTGTTGACCATAAACACACGCGTGCGCACACATGTATATATTGCCTTTTTGGTTATTTCTGAAGTAGCTCACATATTGTGATTTCTTTTGCAGTTTGTTGGAGCATCAATGGGGACTACCGATCTTAAGATTCCGACCAACAATTCCAACGCTGGTACGCGTACCAACTTGCCTGCAAGAGCATGTTGTGTTGTGGTTGAATATCTCGCTGGGGGATCTTTGAAGCAGTATCTGATAAAGAACAGTCGACGGAAGCTTGCATACAAAGTTGTAGTTCAGCTTGCATTGGATTTGGCCAGAGGGTAATTGGCTCTTTACCTGAATTCGTTTTTATGCCCATACACCTCTGAATCAAGTACTAATCGTCTAGTGCTTCGCTGTGCAGATTGAGCTATCTCCACTCCAGAAAGATTGTACATCGCGATGTCAAAACTGAAAACATGCTCCTTGATACACAGAGAAACCTTAAAATTGCTGATTTTGGTGTTGCTCGGGTCGAGGCTCAAAATCCAAAGGATATGACTGGTGCGACAGGTACTCTTGGTTATATGGCCCCAGAGGTATTCACAGGCCTGATCTCTTTAAATTTCTTGTTTCCAAGGTGGAATCTTTTATTGAGTGATTTTCCTTGTAACACGCAATATATTTTTTCAACAGGTTCTTGATGGTAAACCATACAATAGGAAATGTGATGTTTACAGTTTTGGAATTTGCTTGTGGGAAATCTATTGTTGTGACATGCCATACCCAGACCTTAGTTTTGCTGACGTCTCATCTGCTGTTGTTCATCAGGTTTGTCTTCTTGTTGTATGGTCTAGATATATTCCTATTGTTCACTTTATCTTTCTTCATATAAATTGTGCACTGTCTGAACACATGCATTGCACATTATTTAATCCTACCTCTGTGGACAGAATTTGCGCCCAGACGTCCCTCGGTGCTGTCCAAGTGCATTTGCAAATATCATGCGCAAATGCTGGGATGCAAATCCGGATAAGCGTCCTGATATGGACGAGGTGGTACAGCTTCTAGAGGCTCTTGACACAAGCAAAGGTGGTGGCATGATACCAGATGGTCAGTCATCTGGATGCTTGTGCTTCACCAAAGCTCGTGGTCCATAGTTTCATTTTCATGATACACTCTTCCCTTAACCGCGTTTTGCCCATCTACATGACTGGGGAAAACCATGGCATGCTTCTCTTTGCCACCTGTGCAGTTGGTGCTTACAGTCCCCCATGGCTCTTTGCCATATTTGTACGTTCATTGCAGTTGTCATATGACCCTTTGTGGTCAACAGTCTTTTTCTATAGCAGTGTGATATTGTAACAGTAATTCTTGAGAGAGTTGGTGACACTCAGTCACATGTATTATATATACTAGAGGTCATACACACACCAGGTCGTGCATTCTTGATACTTCTACGTTTCTGTGCGTTTGGTGCCACTGGTCGATACTTGTTTTGAATCATTTTTCCTGTCCATACCCAAAATGAATACAATAAAGCGCGGAAAGATATTTGTGTTCATCAGATTGTGTTTTTTTGATCAACCATCACATGTTGGGGGGCATGATTATGCTGCCCTTCTGCCACCTTCAAATCTAAAGTGGAATCAGCTTATTTTCATTACTTTTGTTTGAGATAGCCGAGATTGAAGGATGGAATGATTATCCAGTCTTTAGCTATTTGAGGGTGCAAATGACTAAATCAATTAATACAAAGTTAAAAAAAACAAAGTTTAGAAAGATTATATGTGAAATTTTTATGTACTCCATCCGTTTCGCATTATAAGATTTTTTAAGTTTAGCTTAGATTCATTCATGTATCAATGTATATATTTTGTATATATAGCTAGATTTATTAGCACATAAATGAATCTAAACAGTAACAGAAAGTAAAGCGGAACAGGGTGAATGAATCTAAACAGTAACAGAAAGTGGAACAGAGGGAATAAAATTTTTCTTTCACCAACTGCTGACATGTGATCTGTTGTCAAATGAAAGCCTCAATTCGAGACCTGGTTATCTGTCAGCCAAAACAGGCACAGTAATTTCCAGCACTGCCACCGTAGAAAGTACTCGCTGTCAACTTTTGAATCAGTTTAGTGGTGGCGACCGGTCGATTGATTGGATCGGATTGTGGCCTAGACATGCTTTTGTCCAGTATAAAGCTGATGGCAAAATATCATTCACTTTTAACCACCATGGCTGCTGCCTGCCGCAATCAACGCTGCTAACCAAAAGCCATGCCCAAACTGAAAACGAAGACGTGCGCAGCCAAAGGAGGCGCCTGTAATTAAGCGTTGCTAAAGCTAGTGTTGTGACAATTATGCGATCTGTCGCTCTCACGGCTCATGGTGGCCAACTTCACTTCTTCACATCATCCGATCTCTTTACTTTTCTTCCTACGTGGTAAAAATATGTGAACTGTACTATTTGTCTTCATTAGCTTCCTCTCTACTGCGCCCGTTCGAAAATATAAAGTATTTTGATTTTTGCATTTGTGTATTATGAGACGAAGATATTACCGTATTTTTTTGAAAACACGAGTCATACTTGCATCCACACACATCAACATGGGTAGAATAGATCCCAGCGTACATCCAGCCTACCCTTGTGGACATACACTTTGAGATTAAATTCAACAAAAGTATGAACATCTTGCCTAGTATAATACTTGGTCATAAGTGGATAGGTCTCATCGTAACCAGTACAGCTAAACTCGGCTCGCTCCTCTTCGGCTTAATTTCCTTCCGGTAAAGAGTGACTCTTTGAAGATTTTTTTGACATTCTTGGAGCTCCTGGAAAACTTAGAATCATTTTTTTCCTCGTTTTTGGTTTCTTTTCTTTTTTTAGACAAAGATTCAACCCATCTTTTCGCATAAGTACTAACAAGCCGTTTTGCTTATGCTTATTTTAGTCGAAACAACGAGGCAAATATATCGTTCTTGGTTTGTTTCAAAGCTGTACAGCAGACGATTAGGCATGCTGGTGTAAGTAATTCCTCCTCCCAAATCACAATATACAGGCTCTCTCTTTCACGGTCTCTGTCGCTTTTTCACATGAAAGGGAGGAGGCAGGCATGTCGAGTGGAGTTTACACAAGAACAATGTACACGGATTATCCTGGGGAGCGTGCGTACGTGTGTGCTCTCACGATATCCACATATATTGCCGCGATCGGTCGAGTGCATACATCTTTCATGGACAAGACATATTTCACTGTTTGCTTTTGTATTTTCTCTAAGCTAGAGATCAGAAAATGGAAGCATATATTTGGTTTGATAAGGTTATGAATTACCAAATAAGGCAATTTTTTTGAAACAAGGGGCGCTTCCGGTTCTGTGCGTGCTTCAAACAATTTTGTCTTCTTCATATTACCATATCTCTAGAGTCAATAATTGCTTTTTTCGCCTCTTTTGTCGTCAAAGTGTCTATGGTACCGGTTCATATTTGGTTACCCAAAGCCCATGTAGAGGCACCTACGGCTGGATCCGTCATCTTGGCAGGAATTCTTTTAAAATTGGGAACCTACGGGTTTTTAAGATTTTTAATACCCATGTTTCCTGAAACGACACTTTGTTTTCCTTTTTTCTGATCATAGAGGAGCCGTATGAAACTAAGGTTTCATGTACGGTTTTGAAATAGCGGTGGGAACTGTGATGTTATCGTCGACTATGATTATCCAACAGTTCAAGTACAGTTGATATAGTTGAAGCACAGTCAAAATATGGTTTTTTTGGATGGAATCTTTGGCGTCAGCCTATAGGTTTTCTAGCGGCGAGCGAAATAGGAGCAGCCTAAACCGTGAAAACGGGGTTGTGGGAGAGCAATACAAGTGTTGTGCTGCTAGGCGAAGCGGTTGAGTGCCGCACCCTAGATGGCTAAAGTCCAGTAGCCGAAAGCATCACTAGCTTACGCTCTGACCCGAGTAGCATGGGGCACGTGGAATCCCGTGTGAATCAGCAAGGACCACCTTGCAAGGCTAAATACTCCTGGGTGACCGGATCTTCCACCTATGCTCTGAGTGAATCTTATCATCACTGGTGAGTGGTTTCAGCGGAGTCAGCCCTTAATGGGCAGACCAAAGATTGGACATCTTTGTCTAAGCGTGCTTGCTTTGCGCACCGGCACAGCTGAATGAGAATCCGTTGGCTCAAATTGAGTGGCTCACTTCCTTGAGAAGGGCTTTCATGTTAGGTGTGGCTGGTGTATTCGGCGGTTCCCTATTCAGTGCTATGCATGGTTCTTTGGTAACCTCTAGTCAGGGAAACCACTGAAAATGGGGCGTAGGCCTTCCAAAAGGTAACGGAAGCGTGTAAAGGTTTTCTCGGGCCAGACGGACATTGGTCCTCGAGCGCAAAGGCAGAAGGGAACTTGACTGCAAGACTCACCCGTCGAGCAGAGACGAAAATCGGCCTTATATATATATATATATATATATATATATATATATATATATATATATATATATATATATATATATATATATATATATATATATATATATATATATATATATATATATATATATATATATATATCAGTCTTCTGAATACATGTCTGTGTGTTTGTTTGTTCCGTTGCTTGGAATAGACACCATCGATCTCTTGAGTCTCGATCAATTGGTTGTCGTTTTTGCAACGGTGAAATGTCGTAAAACAATAAGGGCATCCCTCCGTTTCTATTTAATTACTTTGACAGCATTGACCGTATTGTTTCAGCTTCGACCGCTAACGATATTTATTTTGTGTAATACTCTAATAATGTAATTATGTATATTGAATTATTTGTAAATGTATTAATAGAAAGTAAACTATCAAAGTTGAAAAGATGACTGTGGATGTTTTTACCACAAGTCAGGGGTGAAGCCAAGAAAAATTAACTTTTTGCTACTCTTATATGTCAGAGGCAAAATAAATTTATCACTCCTCTCCCACAAGTGTTGTGAGAGGGATTAAACTCTTCCCGTTAGAGTGAAACGCCCTAAATTTCCGAACCCTAGGACCCTGTTGATGACTCATCGGCTAACCATCGTATATTTCTAAAAGTTTATATTATTAAAATAGAATCTAAGCATGATCGTGAAGAAGCCTAACTACAAGACCGGTAAAAAAACAATTCCTAGTCATGAATATAGACGTGTCATATATGCTTATTTTAGGAATTAATTATTTTTAAGATGAAGGGAGCAGGGCTTAAGCCTTAACTCCAACTGGCTTGGTTCCAGGCCTGCACCGAATTTGGGGGCCCAAAGAATTAATGCTCTTCCATTATATATCTTTAAAATTAAATAAAAAACACTGGATTCTTAAGTTAACACACTGGTAAAGAAAATTAATTTGTGAGGAAAAATGAAATCTTTTGACAGAATTAGTAGCAGTTGCAGATGGCCGCGTCATGCTTGCGGGGGTTGGTTTGGCAGCAAAGCATCACCAAAATGTGAAGTGAAGTAAGCGATGTCACAGTTTCACAAACTTCAACTTGTTGCTAAAAAGTCAGAGAAAGAGCTTGATCCATTAGTTTTCTTGTTTGTAACTCCTCACAACTGCTTCTTATCCATCCATCTAGATGCAATCTTTGGTTTCCGTATCTACCGTATACTCGCTCGTTTCAACTTTTCAGTTTTTATACAATATTTGACTCTTCGTCTTATTCAACAAAATTTATGATTAATAATTTTATTTTTATTAAATGATAAAACATAAATAGTACTCTATGTGTGGCTAATTTTTTTAATTTTTTTTAAAAAAATTTAAAATAAGATAGATGGTCAAATGCTCAATACAAAAATCGAAAAGTTAAGTTTTTCGAGAGACGGAGAGAGTATACGTCAGAATCGTTTCGTTTTTGCTTTGATCATACACAGTAGCTAGGGCATAGGAGAGGCTGTTGGCTGAGGGAACGAAACGTCAGGGGAAGCTCAGGAAGAAATTAAAGTCCTGTTATTGTTAGCACACATCACACGTGATTGTGATTTACTCCCTCCTGCTCCATTTAAATTTTACGTTTGACCGATCATTTTATTTAAAAATTTTATGTAAATATATAAAATTATAAGACAGGGTTAAAGAGTCCTTACTAACTAAACAAATTATAATAAAACAATAAATAGTTGTGTAAATATCTCGGTCAAGCGTAGACTCAAAAGTCATTGGTGTTAAATTAAAAAAAAAATAGAGGGGGTACTTTTATATCTACAGTGTGGTGTGAATAGGATGAATCTAGTAATATTTTCCTTAAAGAAAAATTAATTTCTTGCGACATTTTAGTACTCAACAGCTTATGGTTTACACATCTACCTCTCTCGGTACCTCTCGAGACCTAACTTTTGCTCCGCAATGTTTGTCCATTCATTCGAGCTGCGGTCTATTTGTTCATTAAGAAAAAAAATATAATGTATTATTACATTTGTTTATCAATTCGTAGGAAATTTAATGCGGCCAAAGCTATCAACAATTTTTGTTTATATAATAGGGACATACTATATAGTTATTTCCAACTTTTTCTTAGTTTTGTGTCACCGCTTACGGGGGTGGAGACAGACCTACAACAATTAAGGCTTGATCTCTACATTTGTCTCCCTATTCCTTTTAAATCTATTTGAAAACTATGTAAAATCTTAAAAATTAACAAGTTGTATTACTTGAGCCTATGAATTTAATTTCCAGGCTCCGCCACTGATACCTCGTATGTGCCCATAGTGATGAACACTCCTAATTCTTTTAGGAAATTGGGAGTGCATTTATCATGAAGATTCGCTGTTAAAGCTTGTTGATGGAATGTTCAATCGATGATTAATAACAGAAAAATGTTTATCCTGTTCATAATGATTAAAAAAGTGTTCATTACATTTATTATTATCTCAGATCCATTATTTTAAACGATTTTCAAGTATTTCATCTTGTTTCTCACCATCATTGTATAATATCAAGAGCATTTATTTTCTTCTAAACATCTTTAGTTTTTATGTTAATTGTTGTCAGTCTTTTGAACATTTTGAAATATTCAATTGAAATTTCTTCAATTGATTAGTGTTGTATGCCTTCAATTGTTCTCATTCATAAGAAGTTCCCCCGCAATATACTCTTAACTTATCTGCTTCCCATATCAAAAACAGGAATTGTGCAACTGCTATGGCCCTACAACCTATATCTTTTGCTTTTGCTTATGTTTATAAGTCAAAATTTAAATTTTTTAATCTTAAATTTATAGTTAATTTTGAGGATTTTTCATCGTACTTTATTTTTCAGCCTTAGCTTTTAACACTGTATGAACACATATTTTATTTACAAATTATTTTCCATTTAGACATCAAAAAGATGACCCCAACTAAGTAGTCATCAGTGCGTTGGACAGTGTGTAATACACACTTTGAATGCAGTGTTCACAAAGGTGGACCATTTTCAAAAGACTTCTTTCAGTTTGCTGCAAAGAGATGTTTTCGCTGAAAACACATTTTTTTAGGAAGATCAACTTCCCATGGATAATAAAAGACTGGCATGTGGAATGAGATGATAGTACCTACTACTTATAATTAGTTTTTGAATGGGGTGTACTTTTTTTAATTATGATAGCTTTCCTTTTCCTCGAACAAAAGGACAAAATATTAGATATTGAACACATGTATATATACTGGACATGCCATTTGAATAATTTTTTTTTGCAGAGTTTAATTATAGATCGCTAATGCAAACATGAACCATGCACTGCATAAACCAGTGCCCATCACCAACATATCTATTCAACATCGAGATGTAAACACGAAATTTCCAACCAAAGAGAGAAAAAAAACGCTGTCAACAACTTCAACTACTTTGCACACCCATGAAAATAAAAACCAGCACTGGCAGATGAACCAACGAACACGATGCAATCGAGACCAGAAATCTCTAGCTAGAGTTAGTCTTTACTCCAACAACATTTTATACGAAAGTTTTTAGTTACCGATAGTTTACGCAGTTAATATTTTGATTTATGTTTGGCCGTTTGTCTTATTTAATTTTTTATAAATATACATAATTATAAGTTGTCCTTGAAATTTTTTAGCAATTAATAATTATATGGTTAAATGTAGATGTGCAAATCGACGTCAAACCAAAATAAAGTTAAAAGAAGTAATCTCTCTGTCCTATACTATAATGAGTTTATCTATATTTATGTATTTATTACAAGAAAATCTTATAACATGAGCAAATACTTCGTACAGTGACAAGAGGGTCGATGGACGTTTTAAGACCCAGCAAATCAAACACTATATCGTTTATCTGATTGTCTCCACACGAAAAATGAAAGCTCACGAAAATTACACGTCAGCTACGAACTTGCACCTCTAGAAACACAAAAATAGAAAAGAAAAAATAAAAAAAAAGAGAGAGGAAGCAAAGGTAAAAAAGAAAGAAAAAAAAATTCAGATGACGTCGACGTAGGAGTCGTCGGAGTAGCAGTAGAAGTCATCATCGTTGGTGGGCTCGACGTCAGGGTGCTCGTCCAGCAGCCTCGACCCTCCGACGTCGAACCGCTCCATCCCGGCGCCTCGCCGGAGCACCTCCTCGTCCTTCTCGTCGAACCCCACGCAGCCCCTCGCCGTGAACTCGCGCAGCTCCGCGCAGCCGGCGAGGATGGCGAGCAGCTCCTGCCTGGGGAGGTAGCACCGGTCCAGGCAGAGCGACCGGAGCCTCGGCAGCGACGCCGCCATGGCCGCGGCGTCCTCGGGCTTGATGGAGCCCGACGCGATCCTGAGGCCCGCGAGGTCGGGGCAGTGCAGCGCGAGCTGCGCGGCGACGGCCGGGAAGGAGGACGGCTTGGAGTCGAGCTCCAGGTGCCGGAGGCGGCGCCACCGCGGGACGAGCTCCGGGAGGCGCGCCTCGTCGGGGAGCTTGGGGAGCGCGAGGCGGCGCAGGCCCGGGCACGCCGCGGCGACGTGGTCGAGCTCGGAGGGGCAGCCGCCGGAGGAGAGCAGCGGCGGGAGCGCGAGGTCGGCGACGGTCCCGGCCGCCCGCGCGACGCAGAGCCTGAGGAAGCCCGCGAGGCCGAACCGCCGGACGCCGTAGCCCGCCGCGAAGGCCGACGCGAGCGCGCCCCACGGCATGAAGCGCGCGAGGTGGTCGCGGCGCAGGTCGAGCGCCCGCCACAGCGACGGGTCGGAGGCCGCCCGGCGCCACCCGCGGCACACGAGCGGCGCCGCCGACGCCAGGTCGTCCAGGTCCAGGCGCCGGAAGACGTGCACGAGGCAGTCCGTGTCCAGGTCCGCCCACGGCCGCGGCGAGCTCGCCCTCGGCGTCTCCGCCATGATGGATGGCTAATCGGAAGGAAGGTTTGGAAGGTGGGTGTGGTGTCCGAAAGGGAGGGAGGGAGGCGGGTCATTTTTATAGAGGGATTGGAAGCTTCCGTTCGGAGCGCACGTGCCATGTCGCCTGAGGAGTGGGGACACCGTCCTTTTGCCTTTACCGCTGTCTTGGACTGTCTGGGACACTGTCAACCGCCGACTGCTGCCTCTGCGTGTGTGTTCAAAATGGAGATCCAACTTTAAGGCGAGGTGGCATAAATAAATTAACTTATATGGCGTAAAAAATATAGTAATAAATTAGTATATAATTAATTAATTGTAATTATTAAAAATATAAAATATATTAATATAATTTTTTAAAACAATTTTCTATAGAAAAATTTTAAAAAAATACACAGAAAATGAAAGGGATAAATTAATTTATCTAGTGGGCAAACACGGTCTAAGAGCAAGTTCAATAGTATAGTCAACTTCTAACTCTAAATCAGTTATAGCATATCTAATAGTTAATTCATACAATAGTTACCTACAAAGCTTTAATATATATTCTCACACGTCATACCGTGCATCTTGGAGCCCGTGCTGCAACTAGTAGCCCACTATTCTTCTCTCTCCTCTTTTACCTCTTCAAAATATGTTTACAGTTGCATTGCTATTTTACCTGCTCTAAGTCCAAAGCAGATCCTGACATTACTATTGCTTTCCGACATAATTAATTGACGTTTAAAACAAGCAAAGAAAACAAGCTAAAATTCTTTGTCCAAAACGTCAACCTGATCGGAAGGAGTATCAATTTTCGCTCTGCCCAAAAAAAAAAACAAACTTGAGAGTTGGACGAGAAATTTTCTAGCACTACACATCTAGAAAGAATTTTGAATTTATTTATTTTAAAACGGAGCGAGTACATAGGTCCGTGCAACTTGCTTCTGTGCTCTTTGATGGACTAAAGTGCCACGAAACGAAATGATCATCTTTAATCGCTAAACAAACTAAAATTCCCAATATACCGGTGTTTTAGAGCAATACAATAATATACCAGCTGTGCATCCACTATGTAGTGTCCTTGATGTTGCCGTATGAGCTGTTTTATGGCCCTCTCTGTTGCCAAATGATAGCCAGATACTTGCTTTAGTTTTGAGAATTCATGTAGTTTTGATAAGATTGAGACTTAAATATTTAAAACTTGGACTATTCATAACTTATTGTAATATTTAGTTTAAAACACTAGATTATTCATAAAAAAATACTTTAATAAAGTAAATATTTTATTTACTTTTTATATATTCTAAGACAAAAATTATAGTAAAAAAAATTATCAAACGAGAAGGAGTACCACGGAAGCTTAATATTACTGCTTGCATTTTAAACACAAACAACTAATTTGGAGCTGAAACAGTGGTTGTTCACAACAGTCGATATAATTTAATTAATTTAGGATTCTTTTCATACCAAAAGTATAGGAATAAATAATGTCAGTGTCATTGATATAACATACTCCATCATACTCTAATATTAATGTATTCCTCGGAATACCACATAGGCTGCGTTCAGGAGCTAAATTATTAATTATTTAAAAAAATATGAAATAGATTAATACGATTTTCTAAAACAACTTTCCTATAGAAAATTTTTGCAAAGAATACATCGTTTAGCAGTTCGGAAAATGTAAGTGTGAAAAATGAGGAGATAAGTTAACTAAGCAGGTTGAACGCGGCCATACTCTGTTTAGGTATCTTAACACTTTGAAAATGAAACAATCAAGGAAGAAAATCATGCTCGGAAAAGAAAAGACAATTAGTCCGATCCGGGTATGATCTAATCTACCTAAACACACTATATAATGCCTTTTTCAATCGTTACTTAGAGAAAGGGATACCTCTCAGAATAAACAGAAAGGATTTCTAGGAGATAAGGGATCAAATCTCAAGACAAACACAATCCAAGACATATCAGGATCCAAGGAGCAGCTTCGCCAATAGCCAGTTACTTCGATCTAGCAGTAGGGTACTCTATAATAGTAGTTAAATCCAGCCTTTTAATCTTGTGGTGATCAACTGACTATATAAAGATAACATCGGCTTCATCCAATAGGTAAACCTTTATTAAAAATTGTTGTCTTCTTATTGATATAATCTTGTGTATATATTAATATGGGTCGAATCCTATATCGTTAAATACCATAGTCGGATATTTATTTGATGGCAAATATATATATGTCTCACGACATTTTTTATTTTTAATAAATAATTTTATTACTAAGATAAATATCTTCATCATCTGAATCGTCACCCCTCCAAACATGGTAAAATGACTGTCACGCCAAATACTCAACATTGCAACGTTATCTTGTCATGCTAGGTGGCGTGACTAAAAGGTTCGGAAGTTAAAAATATTTATCTAGGAGATTCAGTAATAAAATTATTAATTAATTTTTTTTTAAAAAAATCATCTCACGCCACAAGGTCCGGGACAATATCAACTAGCTAGGGTAAAAGATCCAACGCAACAACCACAAAAAGGTTCAATAATAAGAGGGGCACCTACTAATGATCTTCATCAAGCAAAACCAAAACTTGATGTAGAATGGACCCAGCTAATTCCTGTATCCGTTAACACTTAGGGTTAGATTTTGGACGTCTTGGAGCTTAAACTTGTTTACTAATTAATTCATTCTACAGTGTTTTTTCTCCATCTAAATAACTACTGATAGTACTGTAGCGTTTTGGTTGCATTGTTGAACAAAATTGTTCAGACATGAAACACGTTGCAGAGAATGAAGCACACCATGGTAGGTGAGGCTATATCAGATACAGCGATCTTGTTTCTGAATCCTCCTGCTTAGAACAGAGAAGGTTTGACTTGGTTCTCTGCAAATTGAGAAGGAAAGGAGGAGGTTGCTGGTAAGGTAAGGTCCAAAATTCCCTCCCCCCCCCCCCCCCCCCCCCCCCCCCCTTTTTTTTGGTCTCTCGCCATAAATCTAATCATCAATTGGTAAAGTGAAATTATCCCTTTTTCCGTCTCATTGTATCGTTAATATGCAATATTATCTCTATTCTTTAATATACGGTGACTTAGATATGATGTTTGACCATTTGTATCATTCGAAAATTTATCGGAAGTACGAAATATAAACCATGCTTAAAATATGTTTCATGATAAAACAAGTTATAATAAAATAAATGATATTTACATAATATTTTTATAATATTTACATATTTTTTAATGAGAAGAATAGTAAAAACCTAATATGTTAAAAATTCGGAGGGAGTATGTTTTTGTGATTAGCAGGATACAATCTTGTGGGTAATTTAAAGGAGAAACGTGTCATAATATGTCAATGTAGATGTGATCGATTGAGCAGCTCGTGTTAACACCAACCTTCAATCGTCACTGTGAATAGAGATTTTAGTACACTTTTGTTTAATTTAGTGGGCGTGACTTGAGGTTTTATGGAACCCGTAATTTGATTTGGCATTCGTGGCTCCCACAACTTGTACAATCATCGAGGCAATGGATGGTAAAGTAGGGAAACGCCATCATGAAGAAAGCAACAAATACATTCGTAGTCATGATACTTGCTTTTGGGGTCATTGTTTTGGTTTTTTATGAAAAAAAAACCAAACGATATATTTGTAAATAAAAAATAATTTGTGAACTTCATATTTATTTTTTCTAACGATCTAAAAGCAAAGCCTAAAAAATAAACTACGATGAAAAAAAACCTAAAGTAAATTCTAAATTTAAGATTAAAAATTTAAATTTTGGCTTATAAGCTTATGCACATGTGAAAATATGATGATGTATGTTTATATGATGTATATTTCTAAGTCGAAGAAACGACTTAGAATTAATTTTTTTTTGTAAATTCTATGTGATCCTAAAATTTTGCTTGAGTACATACATGTTACCTAACGTCTGAGGACAGCATGTTAGACCTCCTTTGGAAAAAAAGATTTATGGGGATTTATGAATTCAAATTCTATGAGAATTCTTCTATTTATTATTTACTTTGGAGAGCTATGTTCTTAACCTAAATATGCTGAATACAATGACATGATTTAGACATTGATTTTAGGAAAAAAATTCCCTGAAACTATTAAGTTGTTTTTCGTTAACCAAAGAAATCAAGTTTCATTGAAACATGGCATGTGTCCTATTTGCGAAAAAACCCACACAATAGCATTAATTGTGAGCAAAAAGGGAATTAAGATGAAGAAAATTACTATCAACTGATATATTAATACACCGATGATGAATTATTTCAAACGCAATGCCTTGCTTTAGACATTGATTTCGACAGGGCATGCACATCTCCCTTTATAGCTGAAGCTATATGCTGTTTTTCATAAGCAGGATTTTCACTTGAACATATGGCATGTTAGACTCTTAATTTGGAAAATTGGAGAATAAATCCCTCATGCTCTGTTTAACATTGGAATCGTCTATGCTTCTTTTCTTTATTCAATCGGTGTTATCCTATATACTTACACACGTATAATCTTTTGACAGTGCCATAATTAATTTTGAAGAAAGTACTAAAACAAATCACACATGCTTTTAGATAATACACATACACAACATAAATACATAGTTTTTATTTACTATCTACAAAGGTATTTTTTTTAAAAAAAAAGCTCTTCAAGAATTTATGCGATAAATAACGAGCACGTTTCCCTTTTTATTGACCAAAAAGACATCCCAATTGTTAAGAATAGGCAGTACAGAATTTCACTGTAGTGTTTTTATTCTTCATACGATATATATTGTATAATACTCAAAAGTATAGTAAAATAAAAACAAACTTTAGCTACCGTCCTTGTTGCTTGACCTAATGGGTGACGCAAACATACAAAAAGCCAATGCCTTCTAGAAGATATATTTCGAGCACTTTGTAGCACAAAACAAAATAAATTGCCAAATTGGGACCCTCAGTCCAAAAAATTTCCCAACAAATTAATACTACCTCCATGCCCTATATGTTTGACGCCGTTGATTTTTTTATATACATTTGACTATTCGTCTTATTCAATTTTTTATCAAATATATAAAACTATATATATATGCATAAAAGTATATTTAACAATAAATAAAATGATATGAAAATAACAATAATTATGTAAATTTTTTGAATAAGATAAATAGTCAAACGTGTATAAAAAAGTTAACAACGTCAAATATTTAGACGGAGGGAGTATTTGTGTTCTGGTTGGGGACCCTGCAAAATCGAAGTGATTAACCATCTCTCCCTGCACGTAAACAAATCCTTGTGAACACGTTAACCTGCATTTGGATTCTTCAAATTTGTCCAACGGCCAACGACACAAACGTACGTACGTCGGTTTCATGAGAACATTTGGATAAATAAAATAAAGCTAGATTTCCGAGTATTATATAGTGGTGATGAAAATCATGCAAAGGTGTGTCTTTATCTTGCTAATGCAATCCAAGTACTTCAAGCCAGCAGAAAATAATAATAAAATCGATGCATAACTGTTGTAATATTTGATCACGTTTGACACGTATTCCTGAAGCTAAGCTAAATGTGCTAGCAGTTAATTTCTTCTCTGTCACGAATGCGATATGCATGGCACACGTATAGCCTTCGAAAGGTAGATTTTTGTTGCTGACGGAAGTTTCAGTCACAAGCAACAAACTAATCCTGGACAAAAAGTTGTATCGATAGAAAAAAAGGAATTTTGTTAAATAATTGTAGACCTTTCGTTTGTTGTTTTAGATCCAATGGTTATGATTTTATTATATTACACTAGCAGTAGGTGTAGCAGATTTTTTATAGGAGTAAAATAAGAACTAAAATATATAATATTGGGATAATTTATATGTCATATATCATGTTAAAATAGATGAATCGGAAAATATATGTTATTAAAGTTTCAAATATTTTTTTAATATACTTATTTAAAATACATAGTTATATTTAAATTTACTGCACTATGAGACCGCTAGTACCGTCAGTAGTGTGAGATATCGTAAGATCTTAAAAAAATGAAGTAATATGTAATTAATTAATCTACGGGAAGTTTCCAAACTGCACACGAAAGAACAGGTAGTGGTTAATCTCTACTGATACTTGCCAAGAGGTCGCCTTTGTGTGATCTGGCAGGAACTTGGTTGATCAACTTAATTTTGTGATGCTTTTCAGCTGATGGTACGATGGTTTTCTGACTGTTCTTCTTTATTGATTTTGTTAGAAACCAGGTCGCTGATCGATCGATCACTGTTTGTTTTTTTTTTCCCGTTGTAATTAATTTTTTGGCCGCTTTCTCGATCGACTCTCCCGTTAGTTTCTGACTAATTGGTAATTGAGCAATATTTCACCGAGTTCTGAAGAGCATATACGGAGAATAATCGTAGATGTCCGGTGTAAGTTGGGGGTATTGAAAATTGAAACCCTACTATCTTCTGAAGATTAATTAATTATGCATCTACACGGAGCTACGATTCGCATGCATAATCAACCAGTTGCTTCTTCACCAACTACGATCGAGTACCCGCCCATGCAAATGCTTAATTGGTCTCTCTCTTGACAAAAGATAAGTTATCCAAGAGAAACTGTACCTATCTTGACAGTATTTCTGAAAACAATGTTGTTTTTTTTCCCATACTCTGCCGTACAATACACTTTCACAGTATTTACATCTAGGGCTCCTTTCGGTGCTCTCTACCAGTAGAATTAATATGAATCGTTGATTAAAAGTATATTTTTATAATTTATATTTTTTTGGGCAAAAAAAGTAATACATATGTGAGTGTTGGCAGCCTCGCAGAAGAGAAGATCATTTCGTTCGTGTGTGTATCCTTGAGGCAAAACTGCGATCCATGTTATCCCGACAGAAGAGAAGGATAACATATACACATGTCCTTTAGGTCACAATTTATAAGATAATAATACCCCTTGAAATTTTTACTACTCATAATATTATTGTTGGTAGTATAATTTAATTATAAATATTTAATAAAAATATATTAATAATGTCAATTAAATTCTACTGGTAGTAGAAAGCACCGGAAAAAGACTCTTACATTTAATGCAAGCTTTTTTTTATCATCACCGGTGTCTAGCAAATCACGCCACCAGATCCACTGCAGCCACCCAGCCCTACCTCCTAATTCTGTGAACATCCCTTTCTCCATCGCTGATCCTACCCATTGCCAACCTGAAAATTTAACTTTTTACCAATCATACAAGGGAGTGTCTATAAATTTACCACTCTTCATAGTGCTTCGAGATAGAGGTTAAACTCAGCCAGCAAAAGAGTGACAAAAAAAAAATCATCGCCCTAGAATTGTCGGTTGATGCACCAGTAGTGGAGGTATTTCAACCATCAGATGGCATTTTTCATGGATTGATTTGTTTTGTGCAACAACCAGATTAGCAAAACTGATTGGCTTTCACAATTGCAGGTTTCATGAAACCGGTGTTCACCTTTTTATAAGAAGAGCATTTTTACTGTATTTAAGAAGGTGTCAAGAGGTATTATTTTTCTCCAGGTAAATTTGATACTACCTTTAGGGTAACTGTAAAATTGCTCTTATAAAAACCAAACACTTTTAGCCGGTATTTCTCTATAGTTAACCAAAATCGTTCTTTTACCTACTAAGGAGTAGTTTCTGTTGCTAATAAGGAAGTTTTCGCTTGCAAAACTGTACTCTCTCTGTTCTAAAAAAGTAGATTTTTAGAGATGGATCTGGATACAGTAATTGTCTAATTTTATCTTTAAGAAATTGAATTTTTTTTTTGGACGGAGGGAGCAAGCTATATTCTGAAAACAACAGTCTGAACTCCCTGACCCACTTGATCTTATTGGCGTACGCATATTCAAATATTTGAAAATCAGTATGGCTGTAAGCCTGTAATAATTAGTATTGAGTAGCATTTCATATCTTCATGTGTCCATAATATGTCAGTAATTTGGATGCCAACTACACACATGTCGTCGTCCTAGCTAGGTTGATTTTCTTTTATTCAGCTGATGGTGTGATGCTTCTGACTTCCCTTTTATTTATTAGTTGGAAACTCTCTCACTGATCAATCACGTACTTGTCTTTTTCCAGTGGTAATTAATTAAATTTAGCCGGGTTTTTCGATCGACTCTTATTTAAGTTAGTCCACCAGTCTCATCTTTTTACTTTTACTTAGGATTATCAGAAAATTGTAATTCCAATTTTAAGTTTAGTATATTTTGATATTTTTATTTTATTTTACAGTCTTAACTTTTAAATCACTAATTAAAAACACATATATAAAATTTTTATTTATAAAATCTTCTATATTTATAAATATACCGTTTGATATTTTTTTCTTAAATAAACCAAACGATCGTCCCCTAGGTCTGACCAATTGACGAACAATATTCACCGTGTTCTGAGAAGAGAGATACGAACTACTGAGCTACGAAAGCACTAGCTTTCAGACGTTGTCAGTGATGTTCATCACGTACGATTATCCATCTACGCTAGCTAGCAGAGATACGATTCACACGTACGATTATCCATCCATAATATATAACCACTTGCTAGCTCCTTCACCAACTACGTACGATTATACTATTATCCACCAAGTTTCGAATTAAAAGAAACTATACGAATATGCATGTGTCCATCTATTCTCACCAAATTAAGATAAGTTAAGTTTATCCAAGAAACTGTACCTATCTTGACTTATATCTCTGAAGATATATAATCTTAAGCTTGTTTTCTTTTTTCATGAAATGGTGCTATCTTTTCAACAGTTAGATGTACGTACGTACGTGCGTGCCATGTATTGCTTGGTGCAACACGACTTAAAAGTAAAAATAATAATAAAAAAAACTCATCGACCTCGTTTTGCCTTGTGGCGACTTGTATTCACCATTTTGGAGGTAATTAACTCGTAATTAGTATTACGTACATTACAGTCAGGATAAAATATCATCACGAGATGCATGTACCATGGCATTGATTATTAACAGTAAAATTATCCACCTCGTCATTTGGCTTTCCTGTAGAAAAAGCCAACAACATATTTATATTAAAAACTAATTTATGAATAAAATTTTTGTATATGTGATAAAAATGTTGACTTATAATCATAAGCAGAAAAAAAAGATAATTAACCCCCCTGCCTCTGTCCTCTGGTTAAAGCCAAATGTCATTTTTCACCTTTATTTCTACTATGGCACCTATAAATACTGCGTCCCCTCAGTTCACAAATATAATTGATTGTGTTTTTTAATCATAATTAAGATAAAATATAATACAACAGAGTTAACGTCTGTCGTACTTTTGGCATATCAATAGGAAAAAAAGTATGAAAAGCAACAAAATTATGTTGAATGGACAACCAATATGGTATTTCTTTTACCTTATGGTCTCGGGATCTTAAAATCCCTTATCTTTATAGACAAATGATATGATCAAAATCCATTGTATTCGTGGATAAGGGACTACGAAATTTTTGAAAAACCTTGATGTCATGCATCAATATGTTTTATATGTACCACTCCGTAAATACAAGTTAAAATTCAACCTATATAAATGAGAACAAACGGAATATACACATGATGGCTGTCAATAGTAAATAATAATACACATAATAGCTAGAGGTTATTTTGTTTCAATTATATAGATCAAATTTAAACTGTTGTGGAGATATATTCATTTATGCTACAACTGACATACAAGAAATGATGGACCATTCTTACTTGGGTAAAAAAAAATCTAACTGCTGCTAGTGTGCCTTTTTTTTTTTAAAAAAAATTATTAGAGTGATTCTAGAATAATGGGGGAAAAAGCAGACTAAGTACATAGTACTAATTAAAGCCGATGACAATAACTTTATGGCCGACAAGACATAAAGGTAGACAGATACTCCTCTATCTTACAAATAACCAATTCTCACAAAAAAATTTTATATAAATATAATTATGTTTAAATTATATTTAATAATAAATCAAGTCAAGATGATAAGTATTTTAAATAAGACGAAAGATTAAACATGTCGTTTATTAAAAATCTGATGGCGTACATCATTAAGGAGTCGTAAAATAAAGATATATAGAAACCAGGTTTTTAGTTGAATATTTCTTGATCACACAAGTAGAATATATGTTTCAAAGAAATACAAATATATCATAAGCATAAATTCTATGCCTACATGCCTATATATAAAATCTCTAAACGCCGTGGGATCAGCGAGATTTCAGGGTGTCCACGTCATTGCTTTTTGCAAAAACGCCCCTACGTTTTTTGTTAATTGCGTTCTGATCCCGGCTAACGTCCACCCTTTGATCTCGCACTAGGCGCGGTCTGGCCGTCCACGTGTCCCAGCGTAGCTGCTCTTTCGCACCCATGGGATCATTGGGTCGGGAACGGACGACGTAGATTTCGCTGCCCACACCAAACCCTACCCACCTCGCGTGAGCCGCAGGAGACCTCGCCCTCCTCCCCCCGCCGCCGTCCCTGCCCTCTTCCTCCCTCATCCCTTCGCACACGCCGGTGCCATTGTAGCCCTCGCCCTCCTCTAGCCATCGCCGTCGGCTCGGCCTCCCCGAGGTTGTCATATCGGACCGCCAGGAGGTCGGGCCGACGTGTCCACCGACGCCAACCTCCTCACTGGTGGATCTTCCCGTCATGGGACGCTAGCCGGTGCCGTCTTTTTCTCCTTTTTCATCTCTGCGTGTACCACCGGCTCCCTCTCGCCCAGCTGCTTAGTGCATTGTTTGATCTAGCCGGGATTCGTCAGATCCGATTGTCTTGAGCAGCGATCGCCGCTCATGGAGCTGGTCAGGCCGTGACCAGATCAATTAGGAGCACATGCCGCAGCCACTGCCCTCTTCTCCTCTCCCTCCATCTATGGGCTTCCCTTCTCTTGCTGTCCGTCCTCTACATCTCACACTTCTTCTTGCCACCCTATGCCAGATATGTACAGTTACATCGGGTGTGTGCGGCAACAGAGTTGAGGCTGGTGAGAGCGACGACTTGGCCATGACTACGATGACAGCACTGACCCATCGCAATAGCTGTGACAAAGGTTTTTGGTTTGCTTTTACTCTTTTTTCTTTTGTTCTATAGGAGAGCCAATCCATCACTTAGAGCATTTCTGTACGTGGTCTAACATGAGCAACTGCTAATGTGCATTACAGTTCCATTGAGTAGTTCAATTTCCATTCTCTGAGTAGTTCAATTTCCATTCTCTCTCATCAATATGTTTAATTCATTGAGATGGCTAATATATACTCGGTTTCAGCTATCACCGGTTCTAATTTATGAGTTTTCCATTTTGCATGTCGAAGAGACAGGTATGAAGCAAGAATACATAAATGGATTTCTGCAACATATTAGCAGGTAAATTTACTGTGTTTATACAAATATGCTAAAGTCCAATAGAAGATCTGTTCCTCTTCAGTAGAACTTAACTTAAACATGATCTAATTTAAGATTCTTTGGAACAAGCTGCCTCTTGGATTGCATGACTAATACAGGATCATACAATAGTTTTAAGGTATTTACAAATTACAAGAATAATATTATATTTTACTACTCTTTAGTTGGCACTGAATAAGTGTTTCACTTCTGTTTAGCACTTTACATGGAAATTTTTTAGTTAACCATTCTGTTTTATAATAACCTACATACACATTATTTCGCCCTGCTTAAGAGGCACATATATATTTTTAGCTCCAGGTTAATCATGTGCTCCTATCCAATCTTTATTATGATGTATGCTGCCAACATTTTTTTACCTCTTATTGCAGAAATTATCTTACCCACTGATCCCGGATTGCTTCTTTTTATTGTAGAGGGTGTTTAAAATCACCAAGATGCCAGTAGATCTCTAACACCTGCAGGCTGGTTCATGAATCTTTCCTAATCATATTTACCAATTGACTTACTCTTAGGCTAATCTTGATATATATTGAACTAAATCAATCCAAATAAATATATTAGTTTTTACTCTTTGCATAGTCAACAATTGGTGGACAAGTCCAGATATTATATATGGTGATATATTTGTGTTCTTTGGGAGAAGCAGTGAAATCAGTCATTGCACACATGGTTTGGCTTCGCTTCCTTCAGATCTATTCATGCAATGCCTTTTCACATAGAAGTACAACAAAATGGTTATCATGCATTGTATGGTCCTGATTGAGGGGGGTTTTTTTTTTTTGCATCTTTGCCCTTGCCCCAGGCGACTTCTGTCTCTGGTGAGGTTTCAGTAATTTTTGTTTCATTGTTCTCAGCCTTATTCTTATCTCCTATCAGGTTTTATTTAGGCCTATTGTCTTGCTTTGTGGTTTAGATGTATGTTGTTGATTCACTTGTGATTCATCGTCTCTATTTTATTATGCTCATGCATTCCTCCTCTGCTGTTTACTGTTACCCAATACTCAAAATTATAATGATATGTTGTTTTCTGGTTCAACGTCATTACAATAACTGTTTGTTAATTCATTTAGTATTCAGCTTTGGAAAAAAAAGGAATAAGATTAGGCTATAAATTACTGCAATAGTAAGAGTGATAGTCCTATATTTTTGCTATTTGGTGCTCTTTTCTTCTTTGCAGTTGGTTAGACATGCAAGAAATGATGCTTAATTCAGTCCATGACTCTGGATGTATAATGCCAAAATAATTGATATATTGGATTGCTGGTGCTTTTGCTAGATTAATTATATGTTGTATGATCATGTCCAACAAATTAAAATACCATAGGCACCATGATAATGGTATTCAATGCGCCACAATTCCTATACTATTGCGATATGCTTGCAACTCATATGCATCAAGCTTCACAAAAGTCGCTGGATATCCATTCTATTGAACAACTGGTGTTTGCTAATAAGATGGAAGGTCAGTGGATTTAATGCATTCAGAATCGTGGTGTATTTGTTTATCTCAGAGATGTCAAGATGCTATACTGGGAAGTATTGTAATGAATTTAATTAAAAAGATATGGAACTTAAAAAGATTAGGAATCATATGCATTTATTGCTTATGACACAAATGTTTAGCTGTAACCTGTAACTGAAACTGACATTTTTCTATAGTTTGTCCTTGACAGTACTTTAGTAATTTTGGCATGCTTACAGATAGATCGTTGGATTGTTTGTTTGGCGACCAATGACAACATATGCATGTTTTTTTAACAATACTAACAAATTGCAAATTTTGTGCAGCTGATCTGTGCACGCATTTGCTCTACTCTACTCTGTTCCATTAAGCTCAAGGCATCAGGCACTGCTCCTATGATCCCCCTTTCCCCAGAGTAGGTTGTGTATATGCAATGGTTTGTAGATCTATTTCATCCAATATGTGTAACAGGAGAGACATGCTCGGTGGTGGGCTTAAGATCTGTATCTATAGAATAGAATGGTTTTTGTCTTTTTGTTTGCCATATGATGTGAAGACGAATGATTTACTGCAAACTGAAGTTATATACCTATATTAACCTTCATGAACTGCCTTTGATGATGCTATAAAATATTAGCAACATATCTTGATGGTCAACTATTGGGTAACCGTTCGACGGAATAATATTGTACCCTTCTCTGTTTCTTTGTTCACAGTTTTAGATATTTTATGGTTTTCCTATTTATGATTTATGATTTCGTATGATTATAAATTTATTTATTAAATGAGTAGTCCGTGCGCAGCGTAGCGCGCGTCTAGTACCCCTTAGCATAAGCTATTCTATACCTTCCTTCCTTCTAAGGCTTCTCAAGGTCCATCCCACCTCCCACCTCTTTTTTCTAGGCCCAAAAATCATTTCCACTATAATTAATTTCCACTATAATTAAAGATTGGTCAAAAAGTTTTCCATGTGGGTTAACCCCTTAGAGGGGAAGCTCACCCCTTGTCATGCAGTAACATTCTAACTATTCGGACTTTTTAAAGCACTTTTTTTTCTAACTATTCGGTAGAAACGTTTTTAAAAAATAATATATGAGGTGAAAGATAAAATTGTTTAAAATTTAGAATCTTAAGAAATATCTATAGGATTTATAGTAGTATACACTAATGTTATGGCAATAGCTGTAGTAAAGCAATACAATATTCTACGTAGCAATAATGTCATGTTACTATAAAATATGAATATTGTTACTGCAATTATGCAGTAACATAGTAATATCGTCGTGATATAAGTATAATAACATCATGATCGAACGGCAGTAACACGAGGTGACAAAAAAAAAAACTGAACCAACTTTTATCTCTTTAAAATATGTTTATAGCTTTGTACCAACTTTTAAGGTGACAAAAAAAAAAACTGAACCAGGGCATGTAAAGCCCGAAAGAATTTGAATTTTCTTTTTTCATGAGTCCACGTGTGTTCAGTAGACGTAAGTCCAGTCATCGGTCATGGTGAAATCTGAAAATGATCAACCGTTTGACAAATTAATCGATCGCTCTGTTGATTGTTTCCTTTCAAATCACACCTACTAATAAAGTCCCTGGCACGCAGTCTTTGTATGTACACATGCACTCAAGGTACAAAATTAAAGAATGCAGTGTGAAAGCTTTTCTTGTTTAAGAATCTTTGTTGAAAAACAATTTCATAATGACGACGGGAAGAACGTTGCGTTTGGTCAAATTTTGGTCGGTACAGGATGAAAATTTCGGTCGTCGGTCAAGTGAAAACGTTCATTTTGCTGAGTTCATCTGTAATGCTGTAATTTCACTTCCGAATTAAGGTCGCATTCAGTCGTAGTCGGTGAGGAAATCAACGAGGGAGGAACAACGGTTGATGAATCAGAAGCAGGCAGGGAGGCTGATGAGATAATTTGGTAAGGGTTTAACATTTCGGAATTACAAATAAACTTCTTAAATTTGGGGATTTTGTACTGAAAAATATCTGTTTTTATTAAACAGATTGTTTTGTTCACAGAAATTTGAAAGTAAACTGGCTATAAATCCAAAGGAACTCAAAATTTTGGACAGTGACACTTCGTACTGTGACCCACTAGCAAATATAATCCATTTCTTTTTTGAGAAATTTTGATCGGAACTAATTATCACCGTGGACGAGATATATACCGACTAGGCCTCTTTGGAACAAATGATAAATAGAATATTTTGTAGGATTTGAATAGAAACGATCTTTTCATCTAAAATGCTTTTCTTCTAAAAAAGGGTTTAGGCGCATGGGTATTCTAGAGTAATTTTAGCTTGTGGTTTTACCCCGTAGAAAAAACTCCTTTGAGTCTATATTTCATCTAGTTTTCCAGCGGTTTATCCAAATTCTAAATAGTTTTGTGTTTACTATTCACTGCTTTGCCTATATATTCAATTCATACTAAAATACTAATTTTCATTCCCAAATCTTATCATACCTGCATGTATGGCAGCATTCCAAAAGGAAAAAAAAACTTAATTATCTAGTTCTACACCTGCTAAATAACTGATCACTCTATGACATATTTAGCATACATCCCTAATATGCACCGTAATAATTTTACTTTATTTATTTGGTATTAATTTATTGGTCTATGTCCTTCATCTCTGTTAGGTTTATGCAGAGGTTGCACCTTACTCCTAGATAAGACCAGGCATTTGGCTTTAATTCTTTAGGGGAAACCAAACGATATATTTATAAATAAAAATAATTTATGAATAAAATTTATACATACATGTCTTAGCGATATAAAAGTAAATACTGAAAAATAAACTATAATAAAGAACCCAAAAATCTACTCTAAATTTAAAGTTAAAAATTAAATTTTGGTTTATAAGTATAAACAAAATCAAAAATATTAGGCTGGAGGTTGCTCATCATTTCTCTCTTATATTCTCTCTCCCTTACATTCCCTTACATGATATCTTGAAGCAAGGCCTCAGAGAGACAGAGACTTATAATACTAGCTCTCACAGTTCAACGCAAAAAGTGCTTAACGGCTTAGGGCAATCTCAATGCATAGTTTTATGACATAGTTACCAAGACTGTAAACTAGGTGACTGAGCCAAATGAGTTTTATAGGATAAAACTCCTCTCTGATCATCTCATAAAACTCCCTCGTTTAATGACCCTGCCAAGTTAGCAATTTTGCTAATGTGACACCCTATTTAACGTGCATGACACTCATATAAAACATGCATCGGGACTAACACAATCCAAGGCAAAAGTCCCACCACATATCCATGAATATCCTAGACTTAATTGGCTATACCATAGTCCCCTACATGCATGCATTCAAGCATATATGGCCCTACAACTACAAAAGACACTAATTGATCAATCAATTGATCGACTATGCATTGACACAATCAATTTCTCCTAGCCTACATGGATTCCATGCATGCGACCCATTCCATCGTCAAATTTGTCCCGCGGCCAACGCACGGCACGTACTACTTCTGTTTCACCTGCTAATTAATATGCATTATTGTCCGCCAATCTGTCAATTTTCGCTACAATTAATATATATAGTTGGAGGACCTCAAATGCATAGGACACTGGTTCTACATATAGGACATTTTGTACTGACTTTATATTCCGGTCTTGTTTGGATAGGAATCATTCTCAGTCTTGTTGGGCGACTAAATATTTTCTGTGCCCGTAACCTAACTAGCCATTATTTTTCAACCAACAACTTTTTTTTTAACATACTCCCTCCGTCCCTAAATGTTTGATGCCGTTGATTTTTTTATACATGTTTGACTATCCGTCTTATTCAAAAAATTTACGTAATTATTAATTATTTTTATATCATTTCACTTATTGTTAAATATACTTTTATGCATATATATATATATAATTTTACATATTTTATAAAAAAATTTAAATAAAACAAATGGTCAAACATGTGTCAAAAAGTCAACGGTGTCAAATATTTAGAGACAGAGGTAATATTTAGGGACAGAGGTAGTAATACTCTAGTTTGGAGTGTTTATTACCTCTTGCCAATGTGCACGAGGAGGCCAGGGAAATTGGCAAACAACACAGACATTTTGGCTTTTCTACCGTGATGTGAGATATAGGTCACTACAGTAGATAGGGTTGGGGTGGATGGATGGATGATATAAGACTCTGTTTGGTACGAGGACAAGGTGAATGGGTTAGACATATCTCTGTTGTTTGAGATAGGATGATTCTAGTTGGATATTTGGTTTGAAGGATAGAATGAACTCTATTTATTGTTTGGTACTAGAAGGGATGAGGATGGGGGTGGATGGACACCGTTTGCATTCACTGTCACTCGGCTGGCGGCTGGCGCAAGCATGGAGGAGCTCATCCTCCTCTCCAACATCTGGCGCACAAAGGGGGGCATGGTGATGGTGGGTAGGCATGGAGGAGCTTGGTCAACAAGCATACGGAGGTGCTGCCGACATTGTAGTCATCCTCCCCCTCCTTGCAGGAGCCATCGTCCTCGTCCTCCTCTCCTAGATCCAGTGTGAAGAGGACATGGCTGAATGGAAGGCTTAGCGATCGCAGGCGAGCTAGCGTGGAGGAGCTTGACTGAAGGGCTTGTGGAGGAGCGGCTTCCATTGTCATCCTATTCCTCTTCGTACAAAGGCATCATAGTCCTCCCCTCCTCTCCTAGATCCGACACGTGGAGAGCATGGCGCCGACATGAGCATGAACAAACGGGCTCAGTGACAGCAGACACGCAAGGGCTCAACGGACAAGCGTGGAGGAGCTTGACCGAAGGGCTTGTGGAGGAGTGGTCGCCATCCTTCTCCTCCTCCTCCTTTCCCTCCTTGTAGGCATCGTCGTCTCCTCCCCCTCCTCTCCCAAGTCCAGCGGGCGGAGGGCATGTCAACGATGGGAGCACGAATGAATGGGTTCAACAACAATGGGCACGCAAGGGGTTCGGCAACACGGGGTGGGCACGAAGGAGCATCCCTTGGCAACAGTGCACGCACACATTGGAGAGCTATATATGCTAGGCGATGAAAGGCAATGACATGGGGTCGACCCAGGTGGGTTGAACTCATCTGCCACGGTTTTGATGGCCAGTTAAACCTAAATTTAGGAGGAATATTTCTCTACAGGGTCCAACCTATCCATCCATTCCAAACCAAAAAAACCCAAAAATAGGTTCGCTCCAACCCACCAACCAAATGCATCGTGAATGAGCTAGGTAGGACGGTTGGTATAGTTTACTAATACTAGTTTAGAGAGAGGCCATGTTGTGGTTAAGTAACAGTGTCGTCACGAGAACCGCATGGATGGAATAGGAGGGGCAAGTTGCAAGGTCAGTAATATGTATATGAAGACAGTGATAGAACGTTTAGTAACAGAGCCTTTTGAAGACACATGATATGGGTATAGGTTTCGTATTACAGAAGTAGCTAGAGGAAAAGGATGTATAGATCTCTGGATAGGGTGGCAGCAGGGAATGAGAAGGTCGATGGACCTCATTGACATCCACATGTAGGGAGACGGTGCACAAGGCTAGGGTGGGCATGGTGGTGGTATTTCGACTAAGATGACATGACAAATCAAAGACTCGAAAAGGATAAAGTCCTATGGATGGTATTTGAGAAAGTTGGTCCAATCAAGTGTCCAACGGATACACGAGAGCAAAGCATGAGACTAGGTGAAATAATGAGAATGAGTGGATTAATTAGGTTACATTGACATTTCGGATTTTATATGAAAACAGGATTACATAAGTCAAGCAGATAACAAATAAAAATATTAGACAATTGGTATAATAAAATAGACGAAACCTAACCTCTCATCTATCCTTATGTTTTCTCATCTATTATTGTACACTCACTGGTGCGCAACAATCACCACAAAGGGTGAACAAAAAGCTCGAAGTTTATGGCTCGGATCGGTTCGTAACAAGTTTGACTCGGATTAACTTGAACTCGTAGCATTAATGAGTTGAGCAGAGCTAGCCTTTTAGCTTATGAGCTTAACGAGGTAACTCGCGAATTGCTTGTTAGCTCCTTAGTACCAAATATAACTATAGTTTTATATTTTTAGGATTTATTAACTAGTGTTTGGTCTTATAATCACATCCAAAATATTATATTTAGTGATTCATTGTCAGTTGGTGTCTACTGTTATGTTAATATATGAAAAATGATAAATTAATAAGGCAAAATTTGCTACAGGGCATTAAAAAAACACGTAATTAGCCGGTGGACACCATAAGATCATGAATTTGCCGCAAGGCACCACAAAAGTGTGGTAATTAGCTATAGGGCGCTCCGGCCAATTTTTTATTATTTTCGGAGTCAAAAATTCTAAAATGACGAGATTACCCTCGGTGGCCAACCCGTTATGTCGATTGGGTCCAGTCAAACCAAACTCAGTTGGTCTCGGCGGCTCACCACACCCGAACCCTAGCCTACAGGGCGAGTGAGCAAACAGCGATAGTGGCAACCCAGCGGCGATAAGGGCGCATAACGGGTTGGTCACCAAGGGCAATCTCGTCATTTTTAGAATTTTTGACTCCGAAAATGATAAAAAAAATTGGTCGGAGTGTCCTATAGCTAATTACCATATTTTTATTATGGTGCCCTACAGTAAATTCGTGACCTTACGGTGTCCACGGGCTAATTACGTGTTTTTTCGATGCCCTATAGAAAATTTTGCCAATTAATAAATTAAAAAGATGATTTAAATGAGATAGAGCTTGTTAACGAGCCAACTAGCAAGCAGCGCTAAGTTAAGCCAGTATTTTAGCTCGTTAATATTAACGAGCTGACTTATTATTCACCCCTATCTCCACCGCACTCAAGCTATCAACTTTACATGTGAGATTGCATTCCATACGCGGAATTAATAAAGTGTGAGCGCCGTAGTGCTTGACCAAATCATTTTTTCTTCTCTCGAGAGGACAGCAAAAACTCTGTCACGTTACATGTGACCAAAAGAAGAAAAAGAAGAAAAAACAATACCCAAAACAGAGTGATTTATTAGTGTATAATTAAGTTAAGTATCAACTATTTAAAATTTAAAATATATTAATATTTTGAAAATAACTATTCGATAACTATATTGAAAAAACGTACTATTTATAATATTAAAATAAGCTCTTGGAAAACAAGTAATTTCTCTGTGTTTGCCGTCCTAACAGAGACGAGAGAGAAAAAAAAATGAAAGCTTGCTCATCTTCACTCTGACATCACCGATGCATGTACGCCTTCTAGAAGATGATGCCTTGTTCTTCACGAGTGCGAGGATGCACGTTTTTTTTTTGTGGTGAGGCTTAGCTCAAACAGCCGTACCTAATCCTTTCCTCCAATTTAGGGGTGTTTTGGTGGAAAAATAAAAAATTTTAAGTGTCATAACAGAGGTTTAACTGGATGTCAGAAGGTATTTTTAGATAAAAATAAAAAAGCGAATGCCACGGCTCGGCTGGAAACCGCGAGACGAATCTTTTTAACCTAATTAAGCCGTCATTATCACATGTTGGTTACGATAGCACTTTTGGCTAATCATGGACTAATTAGGCTCAAAAGATTCGTCTCACGATTTATCACATAACTGTGTAATTAGTTTTTTTATTTCGTCTATATTTAATGCTCTGTTTAGATGTCTAAAGATTCGATGTGATGTTTTTGGGTGAATTTTTTTTTAACTAAACATGGCCTTATTTATGAGAGTTTCTTGTACATCAAGATCTGAATCTCTAGAGCATTATTTCTCACTGCATTTCGTACCAACTATAAATTTGTCCCGTAGTAATTTCCCTCGAAGAACGACTATAAAATTTGTCAGTGTTCTAGCTTGTCCGGACAGTCGACTATATCATGGGGTTTGTTGGAAACTACACCCCCGTCTTTTCATATATTCTACAGCTTGGAAGCTAAAATTTAAATTTTTAATCTTAAATTTAAATCTGATTTATGGTTTTTTATTGTAGCTTATTTTTTAGCCTCTGTTTTTATACCACTAAGAATACGTATAAAAGTATTGTTCATAAATTATTTTTTATTTATAAATATTTTGTTTAGTCTTTTCCTTAGAAGGCCAAACGATCACCAGCTTCGTGAAATTTACATTCAAGGAAACCTTCGTTAGTCCATCGATCGTAGAAAGCCACCGCGTTAATTAACCTCTTAATTTTTCTCTATCAGCTACTTCAAATAAAATATATTATGTGCATCATTATGCATGGTACTGGTACATACGTGGAAAAAAGGGAATTGCTTAATTAATCAGTGTGTTGGATTTCATAGATTGAGCTTGCATAGAGATGCATGCGGCAATAATATTATTTTCCTGGAATCCTTATTTGTTGGGCAATGCATTGATCAGGTTGAATGGAAGGGCTTTTTGTAATTTTTGTTGGTGTCATCTACTTGCAACAGTTCTTAGTTGGTAACCACGTACGCCCAAAACCTTGTCTGCAATCTTGGCCAATCAAAGCTAAAAGTAAGTTAATTAACTCTTAGAAAAGTTGATAGACTAAATGACTAATGGGTTATCTTTCTTATAGCTATTTTCAGGGTATAAATAAGTTAATTAACTGTTAGAAAAGTTAAAAAGATTTTATAGAAAAGTTTTTCAAGAAAATTTATAGAGAAAACTTATATAGAATCATGGGTGCATGACTATACCTACATGGATTTATATATTTTAAAAAAAATTAAATAGTTGTGTGCATCTCTAGTTAGTTAGTGTAGGCCGTGTGTATTGCTAGTTAATTAAGGACTCGATAGTTATTTCGTGATTATGGCTTGGCTTTTGCATGCCATAAATTATTTTTTATTTGTAAATATGTCGCTTGATTTTTGCATGCACAATCACCCCCATTAAATTTAACCCTGCTACATAGCCACTTTTTCCTTGGCATACTTTTGTTCCATAGTTTACCTCTAGGTTTAATTTAGTTCCGGCAAGTTTAGGCATCAAATCAAATCCCCAGACATCTCGACAACATATCGATATCGACAGCCTAGTGAAACCGATCCCTCAGCTTTACCAGGGTGAAGGAAGAGATCACAGACAACAATACTTTTCTGCAAAGGTTAATCAGCACTCCTGTCAAGCCATTCTTTTTATCTTTTCGCTTTTACTTATGCTTATAAACTAAAATTTAAACTTCTAATATTAAATTTAAAATTAGCTTTAGAGTTTTTTTATTAAAGTTTACTTTTCAGTATTCGCTTTTAAATCACTACGAACCTATATATAAAATTTTTATCCACATAATAATATTTTTTGCAAGTATGCCATTTAATTTTTTTTCACTCGAAAGCCAAAAGATGAGCCCTTCATATCTAGCCAGATCCCATCAATGCAATCATAACAGGTGATGGACGCATGCCCTTCCTTTAATCTCTTTAAGGCACTGTCCAAATTAAAGCGATTTAGGGCGAGTTTGAAGGCTAGGAAAGAAAAATGATGATCACCTAAATGGGGTATCTCATTAGTTAATAATAAGTCATTAGCTATAATAAACATAAAAAATAAATTATTATGGCTTTTAAAGCAATTTTATATAATTTTAAAAGAAAACGTAATGTTTAGCTTTTTTTTAAAAAAACGTGCTCACCGAAATTGTTTGGGATTTGTCGCCCAAACCATCTAAAGAAACTTCCATCACCACAAGAAAAACTAAAGTTATAGAGATAAACATGAACGTTGAGCTATCTACTTATATAGTTATATTCATTTGTAGAAATTGTTTTGGTTGTTGGTGGATGCGATGACACGAATGCTGTAGCTAATTAAGGCTCGATCATATATGGACTTAGTGAAGACTGATCAGGGATCGCTTTCCCGTCTTCAATTCCATGTAGTATTTGGGAAGATTAATTGCATGCCACAATTAATGCAAGGTTCAGCTTTGGATTTGCTTGCTGCAGGTGCTGGCTCGGGGATTCTGGACGAAGAATTAGGTTATCTTCTCGCTTTTACTTAGAGTTATATGTTAAAGCTTAATTTTTTTTAACCTGTAAAGTAGATATTGGAGTGTTATATGTTAAAGCTTAATTTTTTTAACCTGTAAAGTAGATATTGGAGTTTTCATTGTACTTTATTTTTTGGGTTAATTAGATACGTACCATTATAATTTTATCGGATTGAAAAAAATGTCATTGCAATTTAACAAATCACATGGATGCCATTACAAATTGCTTCAAACTTGCTGGACGCCACCGTATACGCCGGTCGGCCGTTCGTAGTTGATTCGGGTGTACTGTATTTTTGTAATGGCTAAAATGCCCCATCGTAAGTATATACCAATCGGCTTGAGGGAAAACGATTTGTTAAATTGTAATGATATTTTTTTGTATGATAAAATTGTAATGGTACGTATCTGATTAACCCTTATTTTTTAGTCTTTACTTTTATATTGCTAATAATACGTACATATTGTTTTTTATTTATAAAATATTTTTATTTGTAAGCCAAACACATATATAAGATGATGTTTGACTTTTTTTCCTTAAATAAGTCAAACAATCACATCTGAGCCAACTTTGGCATTCCTCTCCCACTCACACTGTTGATTTATATGAGTTAAATTTATCTTTGATGCTAGAACGATTAGCCCATCTTCCCTTTTTTTTAATTGGTGGTTGCAAGTTGGCAGACGTCATTATGTAGTTTCACATGGACATGTTGTCTAGTACTCTCTTCAATTTTATAATTCTTATCGTTTGGACAGTGATAAGATCTTCTAAATATATCTGTGCTTGTGATTTTCTATTAAAATATATTTAAAAGTAAATGAATTTTCGTTTTATTAAAATATTCTTTATGATTCATCTACACATATTGTCATAGTATTTTCAAACTAAATATTTTTAAAATTATTAATAGTTAATTTTTAAAATATTTGACCATACTATTGTTGACAATAATGATGATAACTATATAAAAATAAATAGTTGTGAAGTTGTTTGAGGCATTGAAAGTTGTGAAGCTACAGAATGTTTGTAACAGTTGAGAGATAAAAGCAAGTCTACTATATTTTCCTTTTTTTTTCTCTTCTTTGGATGCACTAGTTGAACCCACGGGATCCTTTGCGTGCTTCTTATAAGTATTATAGTACTATACACTCTTATATTATGTTAATTTTATAATATAATTTTTTTTATTTTAGATTATATCATGTATCGATAGGTATCAGATAATGTACTTATATCTAATACTTATGGATCAAACTCGATATGTATAGGTATCAGATAACGTACCCTTAAGTATCTCAAATCTGATATAGTAGTTATCATACCAACTGTAATATTTATAGATATCAAGTTGAATATTTACCTCTCTTTTCTCCTGTGAGAGAGCTATAACTATCGTGATTTGTGAGTCCTATCTTATGTTTATTGCTATTTTTATAAATTATGCAAATTAAAATAGCAAAAAACCATATATTTGGTCCATATATATATTGGGGATGTCCTAAACTCATGTCTCTACTTTAAAAAATAAGCAAGATAATTTCTAAGTGGGTCTAGCTAGTAGTCCGCTATAGCACAATCATACTCCCTCCGTCCCAAAATAAACCAATTTTTTACCTATAATTTTTGACTCTATGTCTTATTTAAAATTTTTTGTGATTGATATTTTTGTTTTTATTAGATGATAAATCATGAATAGTACTTTACGTATGACTATTTTTTTCTAATTTCTTAAAAAATTTTCAAATAAGACGGATGATCAAACGTTGAACACGGATACCGTAGAATTGTTTTTTTTTGACACGGGGAGTACGCGATAGAGACGTGTGGACGAAGAAGAATGAGGCATGTGGATATGGAACAAGACAATGGCATGTAACTTCATGCAATGTATTGTGGTGTTTGAATAGACAGTATTCTCTACTCAAGTCATACGCTAATACAACACTAGGGATGTACATATAAGATGAAACATTTTTTTTAAAAGTGACATGCAACATCAATACTGTATTACCTGGGAGCTTGAATTTAGTCAAAAATTAGGATAAACAAATTGCATGAGTTCTCAATATTTCAGATTCGCACCGCCGTCAGTGAGTCTCTATACTACATTCGTTCCATTGTAATTACAGCCCTGTAGTTCAAAGACATAGATAATAATTGTATAAAAGAGCGTAGTGGTGACGGTGTGCGGTGAAATGTGCCAACCACCATCCTGCCAACTTCCCAAATTGAAATATGTGATGCCACTCATTATTATCTCTTAAAAAACTTGACAACGAAAAACCTTTGGTTAGTTACAAAAAAAAAATCTATACGTGCAATTTACCTAGTATAGAAAAACAACAAGTCGGTGCTATCTTCAGGGTCCACCGACCCGACTGGCCTGATCCAACACTGAAATTGAAGGATGGGCCCATCAACATTTAATTCCGTGGTGGTATCCCAAACGGGCCCGTGAGCATGCAGGGCCGTATGGGCTAATCCTGGCCCAGCCCATTCTACTTTGGACTTGTTTTTTCGAGTTAGTACACGGCTTAATGGGCTTTTAAGCCCTAATCCCACCGTGATTGAAGCAAAATACACACGCTTTGACTTTCTTCTCGAATTAGGTCAACCGCATGCATGCCATGCACAGCAATGCTGGACTGGATGCATGACCAACCTAAATCACGCTGACCTCCTATCGCTATTCATCCTAATCTCTCTCTGGTCAACGGTCAACACGGCTCGGCGCTATATTAGTCCTAAGGCTCAGCTCGCTGCTCGTCGGAACGAACGAAGCGCACGACGGCAGCATGGGCATCCTCGCCTCCGCCGTCGCGACGACCACGGTGATCGGCCTCCTCCTCCTCCTCGGCTGCCCGCCGCCGTACGCCGCCGCGCGGCCGCTGCCGAGGGGCGCCGGCGCGACGCGCTCCGCGGAGGAGGCGGCGCTCTTGCTGGCGCCGCCGCCGGCGTCTGACGGCGGCGGGCTGCAGTGGCGCGCCGCCGCCGACGCGGCGGCCAGGGCGGGGAAGTGGCTCCCGTTCGCCGGCGCCGCCGCGCGCGCGCGCTACCCGGCGCTGTGGGGTTTTCCTCCGGCGGCGGGGAGGCCGCTGCCGTGGGCGGCGGCGGCTCGCACGCCGCCGGAGCTGGTATTCAGGACGGGCGGCCAGCTGATGGAGGAGCCGCCGCACGAGGAGGACGCGGCGACACGGCAGGAGCAGGTCGCCATGTGGGCGTCGCTGCTCAACCCCGCGCAGGTCAGGCCGACGGCGCCGGCCTGGGCGATGGTGGGCAATGGCGAGGCGCCGCCGGCCGACGCCGAGCCGACGACGGCCGAAGGGATGGACGCCGCCGACGAGCCGCCTGCCACCGGCGGCACGATCTTCGGCCAGCCAAAGTGGCCGGGGTCACCGTGATCACCGTGCCCAAACAGTTCCTTTCCAAATATTTTTATTTTTTTATTTTCTAGCACTAATTATATATGTCTGAGTGTTGGCAAGAGTAAGGAGATAAACATGGATTATTTCTCTTACTAAATTTTGTTATTTTTTCTAATCCTTCAGCTTTGCTTTTAAATTTACTTAACAACACAGATATAATACTTTTGCATGGATTAAACAAAGTTTTAATTTGGGCTGTTCAAGGAAAAAAAAACGTAAAATTCGGCCCACCTGTACAGATACAGCCCAACATTAGTCAAATAGTACATGCGAGTTTAGTCCAGCTGCAGCCCAAATATTGCATCATTAATAGTGAATGTAAAGGGCCCATATATCTATCCTAGGAAGTAAATATGACATCATTAGGGAAGGAATTAACATGACAGTATCAATCAATAAGTAAACATATCGGTGAAAGAATTTCTAAAAATGATTACACATCAGCAAAGCAAAATGAATTAGGCATCATCACCAGTACTAGCTCCTTTATTCATGATTCGAGTAGACGATTTGCAGCTAGTTTTAGACCAACCTAACATAGGATTCATCATCGTACATTTGGGGGATTATATGTTTGCTAGTTAAACACGTCACCCGAGATCTCTCTCCAGCCAAATTATACGCCGAATACATATAGAAAATTCCCAATATATGGCCACTTTCTGCAGGCTGCTGATGAACTGATTCACTCGCCACCAACAAAACGAATTAATTAACTAATCTACGCTTTCAGACTTTCAGAGATCCAAAAACTCGAAACCGGTCTCACGACTTCTCCACGGGGTGACCCGGAATATTATACCTTTTGGCTCCTCCGATATTGTTGAGCCGTCCCTTGTAAATCGAACGACCTGCATATATCCAGATTAACAGCTACTCCTGTTCAGCAATGTAATACTTTCTAGTTTGGTCTAGATTCATATAGATGCTAATGAATCTAGACATATGTATAAATTATATGCATTCATCAATTTGATGAATTTAGACAAGGCTAAAAAGTCTTACAATATAAAACGGATTTAGTAGCTTTTCCATATCTCGGGTTACTTTTTAATTGTGATTTTTTGGAACTGTAAATGAAATTATTTTTCTTTAGAAATTAAAGTTTACATATAAGTTTTTTAAAAAACTATCATCTTATTATACAGATTTCTAATATTTATAATATTGATATATAAAAATAATATGTGCAACGCATGGCCGGGTGGATGACTATTACTTAATAAGACAAATGGTGGCCTCTGATATATTTGAATAGAATTAATTGGATTGTATATATAAATAGCTCTAGATTATTGGCCTTCTGTTACCACAAAATATATGACGACATTATTATAGCTGGACGTGTAGTGTTGACTGTCACAGATTTTATTCCCCTGAAAGTGTAAGGTTTCCTCCACTCTTTATCTATGTTTCTAACCAATTGGTTGATAATGACTTGATGTAAATATAATTTCTACTTATTGATGATTAGGACTTGCCAAGTTGCCGGCCAGAGATATGAGAGGAACCTTACAAAAAGAAAGATGGTAAAAATGGTTTTGTCGCCTTTCAGGTGTCTGGGGCATTTAACTTTTTGTCACTCTTGCGAATGTTCATAACAGATTTGTCACTGGACTTATATGTCATAGACTCATAAGGGTCCACATGTCATAAACAACGAGTTGCACTCTGTTTTGACCACTCGTAAGAGTGGCAAAAAGTTAAATTTCGAGAGAGCTAGAAGTCCCCATATATCTCTAGTGCTCTTGTCGTCCTCTCTCTGTCCGAACAAAAGATGTCTACATGCATATACACATTCAATTATCTCATAGAATTATTGCACACAAATTCTCTGGCATATATAGAATGTGAGGTTGTCATGACCGAGTTTCGGATCAAAATCATCAAATTGCATATAATGTTCCATTAGATTTGACATGTATGGAATCGAACATGGAATCAAGATGCATGTAACGACAGCTTAAAAAGGAAAAGAGAGGAAATGACCTTATTAGAAGAATTTTTTTTAAAAAAAAGAAAGAAATTATCTGGAAAAGAAACTTCAAAGGGGATGGATGGATGGATGGATCAAGACATCTTCCACTCATGTCGAAAAAAACAAGGTATATATATGTTAATTGCCAATGCGAATGAATCTAGTGCTGTTATGCATAGATCCATTAGAAACCTTAACGCCCTTGATGCAGAAATATCAAGTATAAATTTAATATGTACTATATTATGTTTTGGTTTACAAGCAAAACAAGTCAATTTGCATGGGAATCTCGAAAAAAAATGGTGTTTTTACGTGTGGTTTTGCTCCAATGGCGCCCACTTATTAGAGTATCTTAGGCCACGTACAAAGATGCTTATTAGCTGACTCTATCAATTAGGATATCAATTAGGGCACGTAAGCAAATTTGGTGATGTGGAGGAAAAAGAGGAAAGGATAGAGAAAAGTTGTTGTCATGCATGGCAACGGCTTAGAGCCGACTCTTAGCATTTATTAAAATAACTTTCTTGCATAAGGGTGGATAAAAAGAAAAACTAACGTAATAAAAAAATATTTTATTGCATTAATGAAGAAACCACACATGACCCTATCTTTATATATATCATTATAAAATAGGTGACGTGGATCAGAGTCGATAATGGGCTCAACCTTTAAACATATCCTTAGTAAGCATTTCCTATATATTACTTCAAAACAAATGCATCCAACTGGTCTCAATGGAGTAAAAATTTAAAAAAAATGAATTACCCAATCACATATATGGGAGCTCGTCACTGCTCTCTCTTTTATTTAAGTTAGGTCCAACTTACGTGATCATGCTTAGTAGTCCTTCTATCCCAAAATGCGTCCAAATTAATAGTCAAAAAGTTGCATGGATTCTTTCCGCCTATCTTATTCGGTTTTCACATGCACACGTGTCTGGAACGGTTACGTGGTGTACTTTAAAAGAATCTATAAGTTAATAATCCCATAATTTTAAAGTAGATTTTTAACTTCATACTAGTAATTAATTTTATCATTTATACTATAAAATAACTATCACAAAAATAATATAATCTTACGTCTAACAAAAGAACCGACTGGCGCCTGCACAATCTCAGTGGCATGCATGGCATGAAAGAAGACAGGCATGCTGATCGAGCTAGCTAGAGATCATGCAAATCGCTGGAATCGAAGCTGTAGCGTGATCACATGCATGCATGGGCGGCTAATTAATTGATGCGAATTAAGCCTCAGCCACATGCGTTGCCATTGGCTGTTTCTTCTTTCCTTCAATTCTCCTTCGATCCCTACCAGCAGCAGCAGCCAGCGGTATGCACGTCGCATCGCCTCTCCGGCCGGCCATGAGAGAAGACGATGTGTGTGGCCATGGATTGCAGGATCTATTTCGTGGCCAGGGCTGGCTGCCCGGCCTGGTTATTCAATCATGTGGATGATGAACCATCGATCCATGCATTGCTATGTTATCATTGGAGAATTGGAGGATTTTGACATCTTCCAATCGCAGCAACCGCTAATTAATCGAGCACAAAATATATGCGCATACATCTTTTCCTTAATTTCTGCTTATACTTATAAACTAAATTTAAATTTTTAACCTTACATTCAGAGTTAATTCTGGGATTTTTTTATCAAAATTTATTTTTCTAGCCTTGGCTTTTAGATCACTAATAATATGCATATAAAAGTTTTATCACAAACTATTTTTATTTGAAAATACGTCGTTTGTCTTTTTCTTTTAAAAAACAAACAATCACCCCATACTCCATTTGTAATTCAATAGTTATCGCCTTGACTTTTTTAACACGTTTGACTGTTCGTTTATATTTAAAAAATATATGTAAATATCTAGAATTATAAGTCATGCTAAAAATTTCTATAGTAATAAATCAAATCTAATAAAATAATTAAAAATTATGTACATTTTAAATGAGATGAATGATCAAAATAGTTCTAAAAGTCAACTCGTCAAATAAAAGAAAAACGTATATAGTAATGTCGGCACGTTGCTGTGTGGGCATGTCGTAGACGTCGATGGGATACATTTAGATTTGATATATACGATGGCTTTTAAGTCGACAGTTTCTTAAAAATGTGCAACATATATATACCCCTCATTTGTTTGTTAATTAGCCGTTTGAGATTAGCTAATATCGATTGGTTTAATTTTTCAAAAGTATGTTTGATATTTGGAATATAATGATGATTTTAGGAATAGTAACGATGTTGAAAGGTCTAAATGTTTGTTTCAGTTATACATAAATTTTGTTTTATACTAGCATCAACAAGTTGTCCAATTGGTACACCATGTCCATGTCATCAGTTAATTAGCATCCAGGCTACAACTACATGTTGGATGTGGATTTTCATCAAATTGATATATGTCCCTTCCATACATTGTCCAATCAGGTACTATTAATGTAACCTCCTCGTATAATAACGGGGACAACTCTCCGGTGCATTTTACTGATAGTAATATATTACCAGCAGAAAAAGATATTTTTTACCTTGTTAATTACTTGATTAGCAATATTTTGTAATTTTACTTTTTTGCAATTTTTTTGCAATAAAGATCATAATAAAAAGGATGATATTACCCCTTCAAAATTCTACCATACCTAATATTGTTGGTAGTATAATTTAATCACAGTCGTCCAATAAAAATAGATCAACGGTATAGATTAAATTATACTACAAGTAAAATACACCGGAGTCAACATATATCCATGTGCATTGCATTGCTTTCAAAAAAACGGTGCTGAAAAATAAAATATGGAAACTAATAAACAAATATGTAGCTAGCCTCCTTATTTTGGCAAGAAACATGTGAATTTTGAGAAATGAAGTTTTTATATATACTTGTACAGTATATACAGTCAAACTGACTTGTCGACGTACGCCAAATCTAAACAAATAAATGCATGATCTTATTTGGACCAAATTAATTAATTGCAACGCAAAACAATGGGAACTGTTGGAGATTTTTCTTTTTCAGCTTTCTTGACACCGGCACACGTAAAAAAAATTTTAAAAAAATCAATCTAAGAAAAACCTCTCCAATAAAAAGTCCACCATAGCCTCCAATTCTTCTCAATTGTGGGCCATTCATTTGTTTGTTCCCGTTTCATTTAATTGTGTGAACCTATAGCTGCTATGATAAATTGTGATATAGGCGTTTATATATAATGCATATGTGGACCAAATTAAAAATCTGTCAATTCTTTGTGCGAAACTAATTAATTATACCATCACCAAAACATGTGCCACGTGATCAACCTCTCTACTACTGGGCCATGCTATAAAAACTCTGCCCCACACTGGGTACTCAAGTGAATTGATTTGATTGTTATGTCCATTGCGTGTGTAGCACACGAATAGTTTAGTCACATGGGTTAGGATTACTCGTTCAGAAAGCTAATGCTATTTTAAGTCAAAATTTAATTTTTCAATCGTAAATTTCGAGTTAATTTTGATATTTTTAATTATATTTCATTTTTTTAATCTGGCCTTTTCGATCGTTATAAATATGTATATAAAATTTATTCGTAAAAAATATTTTTCCTTTGTAGATATGGTGTCTGGCCTTTTCTTTCGAAAAGCGAAAAGACGACCCCATCGGCACCTGTCATAGCCATTGAAATGTAAGTGAATTGACTATATTTTCTAATCAACTTAATGTTTTGTTCAGCTTGTTGGTACGAGAAAACGACTCAATATGGTACGAAAATAAGGGGTCTCAAGATGAATTTCAACTGAAAAAATTGCAATAATCAACATCTCTTCTGTGTCTAAGACCTTAAGTAAGTGAATTGCTAGATTCGTGTATTGAACTCAACATTGCCAGACTTATCCACAACGTCTTTTTACCTCTCCTATAAATCTCGATTATTTTTGTTTCATATTTATCATAAATAAAAATCATTGAATATATAATAAAAATGTGTTTTCATGAAAAACATAATATATGTCTGTCATTTTTCACATGTCAAATGTCAATATATATGTACACATTATGATTTAATATTTCAAGCTAGGTTTGACTGCATATATTTATTGAATAGTTGTCATCTATTATTGAGAACAGAGAGCATGAATCAGTGAACCGGATTTAAAGGCGATGCAATTGTTTAGTATAGTTGGCGAATTAATTACTCAAAAACAACTACACGTTGTGTAAATGGGATTAGTCCCCGACCTTTAGCTACATATAACTAAGACAGCGTCCTTATATTATTTCACTGTCACCGACATTTCGAACCCTACACTAGTCATTATATTAACCTTCAGGACATGCAACTCCTTGAGTTGAATTTCCCTACATATGCAACTCCATGTTTTTTTAATAGCAATATTACAAATTATCTTTCAAGGAAAAAATCATCACATCTCTAACCCGAAAAACAAAAGCAAACAACATATTTAGAATAATACTTTGCATATGATCAAAGATTGTAATTTACAATAGATCAGCGGATTCCTCCCGCTCCCAAGTTTTTAGGGTTCCTTCTGAACACGCGAATGTTATAGGATTTTTTGTAGGGTTCAGTTTAATTCCCTTAAAATTCCTAAAAGAAGTCCTCCGTCACGATTAACCCCTCGGAAAATTTAATGTCCTCTGTACTGTTAACGTGGACGGTGATGTTAACATACATGTAAAGCATGGCAGAGATTATATTTAGATTGTCCTAAACAGCCGGACATTATGGCGTCTTGTAGGATCGTATTTATGCTAACAGTGACACTTATTGTAGTTGGACCATCGCATTAACAACTACACATTGACTCTTATATTTACACGGTTTTTTTTCTGAACATATTAAACTAATTAAGACTTGAATTGAATGGAGTGGGTTCTTCATATGTAAAGTGGGAAAATTAAGAACTTGGCACGGTTATAAGAAAACCATTGGACCCAAAACTATACTCTGTCTCGGTTGTCAGGTCCCATTACCGTCTCCTAATTTATGGTGTTGTATATGTGTATAAGCACTGCCTGAATTTTGTCAATTCATGCAATTATACTACGAACCCTTTGTTCTATGTTATAAGACTTTCTAGCCTGCCTAGATTTATATGTATATCAATGAATCTAGAGACATATACAATATATATACATATAGACAAATTCAGACAAACCCAGAAAGTCTTATATTATGGAACGGAGAGAGTACTTAATTACTTATGGTGTATTTAGTTGGCGGTCGAAGTACGATAAGATATGTTTGTTTATATTTTTAGGGATATGTTAATCTAATTTTATGTTTAGTTGGATGGATGAGATGATCTTTATGAGAGTGGACGGGATGAGCATATTAAATTACTAATAAATAATAATATAAATTAATTATTATATATCTTATCATAATTAGTGTAAATTAATAATAAAATATATCTATGATCCCTAATTAACATTAATTTAAAATTCCTAGTCATTTCTAATTAATGACATAATATGTTAATTATCAATAAATAATCACTAATAATCATTGTAAGTAAAGGTGGATGAGATTAGGTTAATTATCCGGTGTAAAAAGTAGTAATAGATTAGTACATGATTAATTAATTATTAGTTATAAAAATTGTAAAATAGATTAATATGATTTTTAAAGTAACTTTTCTATAGAAAATTTTTGAAAAAACACACATTTTAGCCGTTCGGAAAGTGTGCTAGTAAGAAACGAGAGAACTTAGGTTAGCTAAGAGAGGAGAAGAACGCGGCATTAGTTGTGCCAAAATATTTTGCCAAGGTTTTGGCACTACCAACACGTGGGTATAGCAAAAATTGGCATCTATCCAGTCAACCCTCTATGTATAAATTACTCTACAAATACTTTTTTTCTGTTTCCACAAACATTAAACAGTTCAGATAAAATATCACTGTAGAGTGTGGCAAGGGGCAATTCAATGAGGTTGCATCAATTATTCTCAAGAGATCGAGACGCCTGCATCCTCTGAGTAAACCTCCAAAAGGAGGAGATCGGCGCCTTGCCGGCTTACACCGGTGACGATCGACCCAAGTTTACTCGAAATGGTAAAAACACGGTGAACATCGATGCACACACACACACTGTAGTAGTACGATCTGCAGGTCAGGTGCTCGTCGTCTTGCTCTGCTCGGCTCGGCTCTCTCCAACGCTAATCATGCCTGCCCTGTCCGGACCCCTCTCCTCCCTCTCAGTCTCTCTCTCTCTCTCCTCTGATTAATCACTCTCTTAACCTATCTGCGTCTCTCTCTCTCTCTTAGCGTCTCTGTCTCGGGGAATCCAGTTCAATTCAACCGCAATGTTGTGCAGCTACTTAAGGCCCACCGTGTGTGCGCTTGCCAAGAGCTGCCCGCTTCATCATCTTCTTCTTCTTCTTCCTCCTCCTCCTCCTCGCTGCTTTCCCTGCCCTGCTCTCTTCTGCCTTCTTGGTCTTGGAAGCTTCCAAGGGAGAGGAGCTATTGGCTGAGGTGAGCTGAGCACCCAGTCTTCAGTCTTGGGCCTAGTTAAGGTCACTTCTTAATTGCGTCTTTGTAGTTTATTGTCCTTTTAAGTTTTAATATAGTACTGTAGAAGATTTCTTTTTCTTTCTCTGTTCTACTTATACCTGTGGGCAGGATGCATGTTGCTTATTGTTTTTCTGATGATCTGATATGCAGCTTTCACTCTTAATAATTAACTGTTCTTCAGGTAGAAAAGAGAGATAGAGAAAAGATTCTGCTTAACAATCTAGCTGGTGCTCTTCCACTTTGTGCCTGAACCTTTTTCATCTTGTTTTAGTAGTTCATTGGTAGCTGCCCTCTTCTGCAGATACTAGCCCCCCTGCAGGTTCAGACCTGAGATGAGATGAGATGATTGGTTAGGTTTCTGTGGTGACCCATGATGCCATGCTTACATCAATCTCCCCCTTTTCTCCTTCTTCTTCCATGTTCATGTCTGTCTTCTTCTCTGCTGCACTCTAGCCTGGTCCAGCTGCTTTGCCTCTGCAAATTCATGCAACTTGTTGATTGGACCTGCTTGCATCGGATCTCATATTCGGGGAAAAATAATTTCTTGCTCATTTTAGGCCATGCCATGTAGAACAGTTCAGGTGCATGCTCTGTCTGATTGCTGTGTGATGTGAGTGGCACATGCTTTGATTAGCTTGGTTTGGTTGCTTCATCTGGAGCCAAGGGAAGCTGTGCTGCAAGATCCAGGACAGGAGAAATGCTGTTGTTAGTTGTTAATTGGGATTAAAAAAAGAAACTTTTTTAAAAAAATTGCTCTTAGAGCTCATGGTGTTTCTGTTTGCCCTGCTTGCGCAGTGAGCTGAAGGTGGAGAGGATCGTCGTCTTCGTCCATGGTGGCTGTCATCTGAGCCATGAACCAGTTCGTCCCTGATTGGAGCAACATGGGAGACGCCTCCAGGACACTCGGGTTCGCAGTCGATCGCTTGAATTGATGCAGAAATTTGCTCTTGTTCGACGAGGATGCGGATGGTTCTCATGTCTTTGTTTGTGTTGTTGCAGCGATGACGATAGCCTCATTGAGCTGCTTTGGTGCAACGGCCATGTCGTCATGCAGAGCCAGAATCACCGGAAGCTGCCGCCGAGGCCGCCGGAGAAGGCGGTGGCGCAGGGGGCGGCGGCCGCCGTGCAGGAAGACGAGGGCGGCCTGTGGTTCCCGTTCGCGCTCGCTGACTCGCTCGACAAGGATATCTTCTCGGAGCTCTTCTACGAGGCGCCCGTGGCGGCGGCGGCGGCGGTGGCTACTGGACCGGGGGTTGACGGCGACGGCAAGCCCTGCAGGGACGCGCCAATGGCGGACGACGAAAAGCGCGCGGTGCCCGAGGCGCCGCCGCGCGACCTGATGCCGCCGCCCAAGTCGACGCACGCGTCGTGCTCCAGGCAGCAGACGATGAGCCTGGCGGACGGCGGGGACAACGCCGGCGACCTGTCGGACCTCGTCCGGGCGAGGACGTCCGGCTGGGCCGGGGGCGCGCCGCGGAAGGAGGCCGGCGGCGCGTCGTCGTCGATGCTGAGCGCGATCGGGTCGAGCATCTGCGGGAGCAACCAGGTGCAGGTGCAGCGGCAGCGCACGGTGAGCGAGCCCGGCCGCGCGTCCACCGCCGGCGCTCTGCCCTCGGCCGTCGGGAGCGCGAACGCCATCCCCTGCGGCGGGCGCGGCCACGAGGCCACCACCGTGGCGTCCTCGTCGGGGCGCTCCAACTGCTGCTTCGCCACCACCACCACCACCACGGAGCCGACGAGCACCAGCAACCGGAGCAGCAAGCGCAAGCGCCTCGACACCACCGAGGACTCCGAGAGCCCCAGCGAGGTACGACCCCCCCAACCCATCTCCTCTCCCACAGACACCCTCTCACCGATCCCTCCCCGGCGGCCGCAATGCAGGACGCTGAGTCGGAGTCCGCCGCGCTGGCGCAAAAGCCGCCGCCGAAGCTGACGACGGCACGCAGGAGCCGCGCCGCCGAAGTGCACAACCTCTCCGAGAGAGTGCGTTCCCCCCCACCCCACCCCACCTTCCCTTCCCTTCCCTTCTTGCTATCCATCCATCCAACCTGACGTGACGTGACGCCATATCTGTGCAGAGGAGACGGGACAGGATCAACGAGAAGATGAGAGCCCTGCAGGAGCTCATCCCTCACTGCAACAAGGTAATCCTGCTTCACTAATCCTCCCAAGAAGCAAGAGAAATGGCGCGCTAATCAAATCTTGGTGCTTTGGACGCAGACGGACAAGGCGTCGATGCTGGACGAGGCGATCGAGTACTTGAAATCTCTGCAGCTGCAGCTGCAGGTGAGTGAGTGAGTATCCAATCATTCGCGGCGGCGGCGGCAATGGCGTGCTGAAACGTAGTTCCCGCGTGTTTTTTGTTGTTTAGATGATGTGGATGGGGAGCGGGATGGCGCCGCCGGTGATGTTCCCGGGAGTGCACCAGTACCTGCCGCGGATGGGCGTCGGGATGGGGGCGGCGGCGGCGATGCCGCGGATGCCGTTCATGGCCGCGCCGCAGCCGGTGGTGCCGACCGCGCCGGTGAACCCCATCCCGCCGGTGTACCGCGGCCACATGCCGGCGGCGGCGGCGGTGGGCCTGACGGAGCCGTACGCGCACTACCTCGGCGTCAACCACCTGCAGCCGCCGTCACAGGTCTTACAATTTGCCCCCCCTTCCCAAACAAAAACAAACAAATTTTGACAAAAGATGAAAACATCGTCAAAAATCCTGTAAAATTCATGTGTCATGTTTGTCCGCAACAAATGTTATGACATGTATTTGTATAACGAAATCGCCGTATCGCAAAGACCCAAACACATAGCAAAATTTGACCCAAAAAAACCATATCGCAAAAATCCTATAAAATTCAGTGTGTTCTGCTTAACCACGACGAATAGTGTGAAAAATACTCCAGTTGGCTGAGGTATTTGGACAGCATTATTTGCAGGGAGTGGGGTATTATCCGTTGGAGGCGAAGGCTCGTATTGTGCCCACTCCGAATGGAAGCATGCCTGCGCCTTCCGAAAATGTACCCAACGGAGGATCAGGTACGGTGTTCTTCTCCTCTTGTCACGTTCTTTTATAGACAAATGACGAAAGATTATCTTAATTTTGTGGCTATTTACTGATATGAACGATAGAATTAACCTTTGTTACAAATATAAGATGATCATTTTATTAAAAATTACATCGTTTAATAGTTAAGGAAGCGAGTACGTAAAATCCGAGAAATAATAACAAGCGCAACCTCAACATTGGAGATCTGGAGTACATCATCTGGAAAAAATAGTCATCCAAACTTCTGGTGTTGAATAGTCGAATAAATAAATGATACGTGGTAATTATTCGTGGGTATAAATGGATGAATTTAATTGTCATACAGCTGAGAAATATATTTGCAGTAATATTATCAAAAGTCGATATTTATATTTTTTTTAAAAAAAGATCCGCACCGTTTAGTTCTTCTATTAAGAAAGGGAAATGTTATGAGTAAGTCGAATGACAACTAACTCCGGTTGATGCCGTGCCATGTTTGAGATTCCAAGGAAAAATGAGACGAAGATGTTAACTGTTTAATCGAGTTAACAATGTTTGAAGTACTCAGCGTGAACTAGAAGCCGTACATTTTTGTCTGATTGTGGTTAGGTGTCTATACTTAAATGATTAGCATAACTATACAGGAGGCTTGCATATGTCGATCGGTGGCTTGCATATGGAAACAAATAGTAATTATATCAAGCCACGCAAATGTCATATGTACTCTCCCTTTAGAAAAATTCAGAGATGTCAAACTTTGCAGATTAAATTACACATTTTTTGTCCATGGAAGCGGTAGGAAGAAGGTATTTTTTGACTCCATAGGAACAAACAACGAAGGAATATGGACAAGGAAAAGTAGGGGGAAAGAGGGACAAGGAAAGAAGTTTGACATTTCAGAGCCCAATAATTAGTATAGTGGAGATTCTCCGCATAATTTTTTCAGTTCAGTGTACTTCCATATGGTTCTTTCAAAAACAATAAAACGTCCATAAGCAATACAAATATACTTTCTTCGTCCTAAAAAAATCAATTTAAACCTGGACCTGATTTATACATATAATTTGATTCTTTAGAGATTGAGGGAGTATAATACAATTATAGTTCAAACCATGAATGGTCTTAATCACTTGTCACCCTGATAATTGAACATTTCTTTCTCTATCTCTTTCTATCAAACAACACAGTCACAGTACTAAACCATCTCATAGTTCAACTTGTCTGTTCTACTGTTACCATCATGAAAACTACATATCATCTGACAAATTACCAAATGGTTCCCAGTATTTTCGCCGCGAACAAAATCCCCTTGTGATTAAAAAAAAGAGAGAAATATCCGGTGCAATTGGACAAGATAAGCTTGCAAAGTGGTGCTAGGATCCATCATTTTCATATTATAAAAAAAAATAAGCCATTCTAGCCATGTCATTTATTTTGTAAGGTTCTAAGCTTGTCGTCATCGGTATACTAGTCAATATTTATTACGTAGTACTACCTATCTTTTGTGTCTTCATCTGCATATGATTTTTAGCACCCTAGGATTAACCATTAATTGTTTCTTCTTGCGTTCTTGGCAGGATAATCAACAAATAAACAGAGAAAAAGAGACAGGAAAATATACATGGTTGCATTGATCCTGAATCAGCATGGCAATAGAACAGAGATTGCTGAGCACCACAGCAGGATGGATGGAGCAGACGAACTTCACAAGGGACCGTTTCTCTTTAGGAAGAAGCTGTGCAGAAGATAATAGCAAATTAATCTTGAAGATCTCTAACTTACTGCATAAAGGGGTATTAAATTAGGGCATGCTCGTAATTAAGCCTCTTAGGTCTGTATCGTCATTGGAGTTAATATTAGAGACAGAAATTGTACCATAGCTGAGACAGAGTATAGTTAGTATGGACTGACACACTCTAATAGTTTCTTTCCTTTTAGGCTTTTTTTTAAAAAAAATACTTTTACTTCTTTCCAACAAGCTAACCTTCTTCCTCGATGGCCGCTCCCCCCATCATCTTCCTCCTCTCCACGATTTTCCTCCCTCTCTCAACCTCGAGGAGTCTGCACGACTGAAATACAAGATTGTCTCTTCTAATGCCATTGTCAAGATCATGATCCATCGCCAACGAGCTTTTTAATATTTTTAAAAAATTATCTTAAGATATCATATTCTCTTAGTGTAAAAATACGTTCCCTTGAAATACAGCTATTAAAATTGTTGCTATCTCAAGTTACTATTACCATCGCCAATAATTGAGAGTTAGCTTTTCCTGAGTATGATTTTGTTCGTTGGGGTTTCTCCGTAGATCTAAACATTAGCTAATACTCCATCCATTTCGTAACGTAAGATATTTGATTTTTTCGCTTGTAATATTTGACTATTTATCTTATTTAAAAATTATGAAAATATCATTTATTTTGCTTGTGACTTACTTTATTATCAAACGAACTTTAAGCACTACTTGTTATTTTTTATATTTATACTAAATTTCTAAATAAGATAAATAATCAAACGTTACAACAAAAAAGTTAAACATCTTACATTATAAAATTATAAACAGAGGCAGTACAATGCAAACTCAGAGGATCACATATTCAATTTATGTTTTCATGCATCATGTGAAGGTCGACTTCTATTTTCCTCTACATCAGCAATAGGTCTACATAGCATTTCTATGAGCTATCTCGACTAAATGGCGGTATGCATGCTCTTAATATAGTCTTCAATGTTTTATTCCCTGCATAAGACTTTTTGGCATTATCTAAATTCATGTGTGTGCTAATAAATTTAGGCACATATATAAAACATATGGATTTACTCCAGTCTTTTCTTTTGTACCGCGAGGTACTAGTACCATAAGGTACAAAATCTTCACTCATGCTACCCACCTTATGATCAAGTTGGTACTAAAATCCTGATTGTTGGTGATGATAGTCGAATGGTCACGATTACATGATCGAGGTACCAGCTTGGTCATAGGGTAGATAGCATGATTACATATATTAGTACCTCACAGTACTAGAAGCTCACGGTATAAAAGAAAAGACCAGAGCAAAACTCAAATATATACATGATACATGAATAAATATAGACAAAACTAAAAAAATCTTATAATATAGAACACAAGATTGTACTATCTTTCTTATACGAGCATATTTCTGTTCCTTTTTTTCTCAGTCGAGATGAAAGACCACTTAGATTAGGTGTTCCTTTTATCCCCAGTTAACAGGTTGCTCAGATCAAAAACTAGCGAAGAATTCAAAACCAAATGGACACCAAATGCCATTGTAAATTTGGAATTAATAGTGTTTAAAGCTTCTGCATATTTATATTTTTTTGGCGTGCTACATATTAAAAACACTTGCAAAGAATATCGTAGTACTACTATTACGTATCCGCGGCGTCTTTTCCTCCATCGATATCGTAGTACTCCCGCTGATTTTTGTGACACCATTTGACTTTTTTTATAATTTATATAATTATTGACTATTTTATTATAATTTGGTTTATTACTAAAGTAATTTAAGTATAATTTATAATTTTATCTTTTTAAACAAAAATTTTGAATAAGAAGAATGGTTAAAAGTAAATAAAAAGTTAACGGCGTCCAGTAAAAAACCGGAAGAAGCAGTACTTTATACGTGTGTTTCAAGGGTGCTCAGCTTAAGCTTACCGCGGCAGCAGAACAGTAGCAGCTAGAAAAAGGGGTCGTTGTTTTGCTTTTTCAGAAAAAATGTTAAACGGTATATTGACAAACAAAAAATAATTTATGAATAATTTTTTATATATATGTTTTTAGCAATATAAAAGCAAGGGGTAGAAAATAAATAATCTAATTAAAAATCTCTAAAATAAATTTTAAATTTAAGGTTGAAATTTAAATTCTGATTATAAGAAGCAAAAGGCAGGGGGTGCAGATATTTTATGTTGCTGGTACTTTAGATGTTGCAGTGCTGCGGCCATAAGCTAGAAACACCAAGGGTGGCTTTCACTTACTGTGGATGTCCAAAATGTATTAAAAACAGAGTAAATGCTAAAGGAGAAAATGACTAGACATTTTCACACTTGTCTTTTCGGCGTTGCGTATGCTTATAAGTCAAAATTTAAATTTTTAATCTTAAATTTAAAGTTAATTTTAGGTTTTTTAATCAAAGTCTATTTTTCAGACATCGTTTTTAGATCGCTAAAAATATGTATATAAAATTTAAATTCATAAATTATTTTTTGTTTATAAATGTGTCATTTGACTTTTTTCGAGAAAAAAGCAAACAATGAGCCTCGTGTTTTCAGCGGAAAAAGGGATTAAGACATTTGGTAGAGCAATGCTTTCGAGTTACCAGTACTATTAATTCCATCGCTGTCCTAAATGCCTAATCTCCCATGTGTAACTGAAACCTAGCCAGTTGCGGACTCAAGATTTCAACCTGATGGAGACCAACTTCTCAAGCGATAATTATCACACAAAAAATATTATAATATGTTTCCATATTACCAACTAACATAGATGATCAAGCATATCGTGCGCCATATTTATAAACAAAAAGTTTATATATGTGTTTCTAAATCAAATGCTGAAAATAAACTTCGATGAAAAAATCCTAAAATTAATTTTAAATTTAATGTTAAAATTTTAACTTTTGTCTCATAAACATAAGGGGAAAAGGGGGTCAATATTCACGTACATATGATTTGGTAGTTTGGCAATCATTTCGTGGCCTATCATATAGCTAGCTCCTAAGGGAACGTGCATAACAAAACATCCCACAAACCATGGTGTTTGGCTAATGATTATACTACATCTGTTTCATATTATAAAACTGTTTAACTTTATTTAAATTCATCAATTGATAAATGTATATAATCTATATATATATATATATATATATATATTCATTACCATCCATATGAATTTAGATTAGACTAGAGAGTCTTATATTATGAAACAGAGGGAGTACATAGACGGAATTTATTTCGGAGCTAGAAAGATAAATTTGTTTTAAACAAAGGAAGTACATCATAGATTTTTTTTATGGAATATATTAGAGTTTTATCGTGGTCGATTAAAAATAACAAATTAACTGTTCTTTCCAGCTTTTAGCCTTAGTTATTCCTCAGTTTTCGTTAACACGTTTTTTAAACTACTAAATAATATGATCCATGCAAAAACATTATAGGTAGAAGTTATTTTAAAAATTATATATATATATATATTAAAATATTTAATTAGTCATATAGTAATATGTTTCTTTTTTACATGTGGTGGCTAATCTAAACATCAGTTTAGAATGCGGCCTAAGCACAGAAATTAGCTCTTCGCGAAACATTTCAACAAGATATACAACTACCTCAAAACATTCCATGTCATAGGTACTAATTATTTGTATTTGACAAATCATAAGAACCTTGGGATGCGATCGTTTGGCTTATAAAGGAAAAGGTGAAACGAAATATTTTCAAATAAAAAATAATTTATCAATGAAATTTTTGTATATATGTTTATAGCAATCTAAACGCAAATGCTGAAAAATAAAGTACGATGAAAATTTTTATATACATGTTTTTAGCGATATAAAAGTAATGGCTGAAAAATAAAGTACAATGAAAATTTGCAAAAAAAAATTTACTTTTATAAAAGTTATTCGGTTTGTAGGAATAAAATACATGAAAAATTGCATCTACTTAAATATATTGAAAAAAAATACTGTAGATTGATGTGTTCATACATCCCAATTCCTCTGCTTTTCTATTTTTAAGAGTTAAAATTCCTACGAACCGAAAAATCCCTCGGGAAGAAGCAGCTATCAAACCAGCCTGTGTCTTTTTGGTCATGTGGTACCGCAGGGCAGCAGCAGATATTGATTCTAGAAATCTTTTTTCGGCACCACGAGCGAACATATATTGTTCTCAAAACCATTGCAAAAGGCGACGAATCTTCTCATCTTATCGCCATGTCTGCCTGAACGCGACCCTGATCAATATCGATCGAGAAGCTCTGCTGCGTGTATATATATATATTCATCAGTGCGGCTGTCTTTGCTTCTTCTTAATTAAACAGTACCATGATTGGTACTATGCATGTAATTAATCTGCATATAGGTAATAAAAAAAAACTCTGCACCTTTGGTTCCATCTATCAGAACGTACATTTCTCTTAATTTGTATGTATTTTGGGGTTGAGTAGCAATTAACGACAATAGCAAACTCTCCCTATCTTGCAAGTGTGTCAAGTGTGCAGAGATCTTGGACCTGTCTGCCTGGCCTGCCTGCATATCCGTCAGAACATCTGTTTGTCGTATGCTGGTGCATCACATTATTACTCCCTCTCTCCCTCCGTTTTATTATATTTTTTTTAGATTTACTAATGCATCTATATATTTTTTATATATATGTTGATTCATTAACAAGCATATAAATACTAATTTAAGTGTCTGAAAATTATCTTTGAGAAAATATCGAGAGTTGTTGTATTTTTAACGTAAATTTTGGTATCTACATAGTTATTATTTGATGATGGTAAAATTGTCCAACCCATTTATGCTGACGGTTGGATTATGCAATAACTGTCGTATTTGGCTGAAGTACACCTTGTTGGTGTATACAATCGCAGAAATCTATGTCTATTTCCAATAATTGTAAAGTCTGAACTTAGGACACAGAAACATGGAGGCCGGTTACAGTTGCTATTATTGTGACGGCAAGTCGGGGAAACAGTTTTTAGCACACAGGTAGACATGTGATTGCATGCTATATAAATAGTCATCAAAAAATATAAAAAAATTTGACAAGATAGGTAAATATGAGTTATATCACTCCACAACATGCAAGTTTAAATTCAACTTATACAAGTTGTAGCAAAAAAACAAACAAAATTGAGACATAGTATAAGCATATTCATAATTGTTTTTATTATTTTTACTATAACTTGTAGAAGTTGAATTTAAATTTGCATGTTTGTGGAGTGATATAACTTATATTTATCTATCTTGTCAATTTTTTCATATTTTTTTATTGTTTAAATGACAAGCAAACAATGGGTGGCCATCCACCCATGTGCTAAAAAACTGCTTTCTGGCAAGTCGGCAAGTTAAGCCATTACACTACCATGGTATGATGATGAGAAATCGACTACTATTCATTCAGCATTGTTGTAACTTTTTACTGCATAATTCATTACCATATTATTGTAGCACCACTAAGCACCTATTTGGTTTGAAAATTTTCTACAGGAATTTTGGAGGGATCGAACCGTTAAAATTCATGTGTTCCGAAAGAGTCCCCGGTGTATAAAAACCGTTTGATCAAAATTTGAATGGTCCGATCAAAATACAAAAATCTACCGCTTCAAATTTTCCGTACAAAAGATACTAAGATGGTAAGAGCAACTCTGGACTGGCCTTTGTTCTCTAGAGTTGTACGCAGCAAGAGGCCAAACAAGCTCTCATCTGCATCTGCAGGCAGCATGGCCGGGACGCACGAAACCGGACTAGCTTAGCCTATTACACCTCAACTGGTACACTGTTATATGCTACTCTACCACTACTACTAGTATGCTCCTATGGATAGAGTGGGACCACGCTATCCATGCATAGAGCCGCACATTTTCTTCCTACTCCCATGTCTTAAAAAAAAAACTCATAATAATATAACTAACGTAGCATCACCAGATTATTGTCTTCGTCTTTTTATTTTTACTTATATTTATAAATTAAAATTTTAATTTTTTATATTAATTTTGAAGTGTGTTACATATATGTAAAAGTTTTACTCACGAATTATTTTTCATTTGTAAATATGCCATTTTAATTTTTTTTTCTTGAAAAGTGAAAAATGACCCGAACATCTGTTACTGAGTTGATCGGAATGAGAAAGAAGCAGGAGAGTGTGCGAGTCGATAACAATTTTATCGTCGGCCGCAGCACCAGCTTCGAAAGAAAAGCACTGATGATAGCGGAAATGAGCTATGGACTGCATGGGTGGAGGTACGAGTAAGAGGAAGCTTAAACTAAATTGATGCAATGCGAAATAAGTTGTGCCTATAGCAGTATAACTTATTACTGTGGGTCCCTACTACCGGTACAACTAATCTCATCTGTTCATATGTTAGATTTAAAAGGATACTTTGGTATTGTGTTAATTAATTTATTAGTACTACATCCGTTCAATAATAATTTTATTTTTCGATTTCTGTGTCCAAAGTTTGACCATTCGTCTTATTTAAAAAAACTTTAAAAAAATAGTTACACATAAAGTATTGTTCATATTTTACCATTTAGTAACAACAAAAATATTAATCATAAAATAATTTCAAATAAGACAAGGAGTCAAAACATTATATCTAAAAACTGAAAATGGACTTAATATAGCATGGAGGTAGTAGTATTTTGTATTATTTTTTTGGGGCAATGAAGATCATAATAAAAAAGGATGATATTACCCCTTTAAATTTTTATATCTAGTATTACTGGTAGTATAATTTAATCATAGCCGTCTGATAAAAATATATTAACGATGTGGATTAAATTCTACTATCAGTAGGAGCTACAAACAGAACTACAAGTGAGTTGGATAGAATTGGATCCAACCACCTACTCTACTATTGGCCTTGCTGGGAGGGAGGTTTAAGGAGGGTAAACGACAAAAATATATGGCCACATTAATCTATATGAATTTTTCTAAGAAGTTTAAGTGAAAAATAAATTTCTATGTTTTCTCTCTATAAATTTGTAGAAAATCGAATGGCTCTTGTAAGATTAATCTTTAGATATCCAAATTCTTTGTTTTCTTCTTATCCAAATAGGCCGTAACTGTAAAGTGGCATAAGTAGCACCCATATTTTTCACTTCTGCTCATGCTTATACGTCAAAGTTTGAATTTGAAAATTTGAAGTTGATTTTAGAATTTTTTTTATTGTAGTCTATTTTTTAGCCTTTGCTTTTTTATTGCTAGGAGCATGTATATAAAAGTTTTATTCACGAATTATTTTTCTCACAGATACGTTGTTTGAATTTTTGCTTGAAAAGGCGAAAAGATAATCTCCTACATGTAGGTAAGTGGTCCTGAAATGATATTTTTTCAGAGATAATCTACTCTATGCCGCTAAGTTTGGCATAATTCAATGATTTGCTATTGACATTGTTACTTTATATATTATAGAAATGAGTTTGTTAATTATACAATACATCGTTGGGCTGATGATATTTTTGATATTTTTCAAAAAAATCTAAAATACCCTGCAAAATTAACCATTGATTTATATCCTTAGAAGTTTCAAACAAATTACAAAATTTGTTGCATGGATTCCTTCCACAACATGAAGTCTGTGTATATAGTTCGATATTTTTTTCAAAAAAATTATATACTATGTTTCCTATAACGATAAATGGGTTACGCACCAAATTTCAATTTTTTTTAAGAGTTCTATCTATCTAAATCCATTGTTAACCTTACAAATATATGAGGGTATTTTGGGTATATTTGAAAAATAATCTCGCTCAATGGCATAGTGTAGAACAATTGATAAACTCACTGGCATATTTTAAAAAATGGCAATATTATTTGCAATTTGTTGAATTGGGATAACTCGGTGACATAGAATAGATTATCGAGTTTTGTATTTATAAACCGATACTAGATAACAAGGGAGAATTTGATTTATTTTGAAATAAAATTTGAAGGCTATCAGTTGATTTATTTTAGACCAGAGGGTGTATCTCATTGGTCAGTCGCTCAGGCCCACCCTATGGAACCCCCTACATTCATGCTCCAAAATGTGTGACCAAAAATACATCAATACTCTATAGTTGTATACTCAACTCAGGTTGGTTAATTTACTCCGTTTAAAGTTAATTAAATTCTTGTTGCTATTACGTTATATTGATATCCAACGAATAAGGATAGACACGCCACCGTGAAAAGTCCCCACGTCACTCCTCCAAGGGTGGCTCGGGCGATAGCAAAACCCTAGCCGCCACCACCGCCCCCCAGCCTCCCCTCCCTACCTCGCCGCCGCCGCCGGCAAAGCTGGCCAGCTGCCATGACGGTGGTGGTGGGGCTCTACCTTGTCCCAGGCTGCGTCAGATTAGGGGACCAGGGGCAGCCAAAGGGAAGGCGCGCGGCGGCGGTGGACCAGAGGGTGCGAGGTGGCGCCGAGCCAAGGGGAGCACGTGGCATCGACAGCAGGGAAGGAGGAGGATGAGCCGGCGGCGGAGGCAGAAATAAATTTGTAAATAAAAATTATAAATAAACAAGAAATATTTACTAATGAAAATAATTATAAATAAAAGTTTTATATACTTATTTTTAGCGATCTTAAAGTCAAGGCTAGAAAATGAATTTCGATGAAAAAAATCCTAAAATCAACTTTAAATTTAATGTTGAAAATTCAAATTAACTTATAAGTACAAACATAAACGATAAGTATAAGCATAAGAAAAAAAAAAGATGAAAGTGAATCTTCAATCGATATTGCGTTACTGTATGTAATATAGATTCATCAACTGTGCCGAGAAAAGATCGATCACAAAGTTGTGTCGTCGGTCCACATATCTAGCTGCTACATGGTATGATATGGCGGTAGCAACTAGCAAGGAATAATCAATGAACTGTATAGTTGCTTTACTTGTTCCAAACTCGCCGGAATTTATATCCATCTGTCTGCAACTCTGCATCAGACCTGTTTGCTGAACATACTACTACTACTACTACTACTATATATATATATATATATATATATATATATATAAATGATTCAACATGGAGCCAAGAACAGTACTGTTTGCAGCTGCAACATCATGGAACAGAACAGTACTGTTCTTGGCTCCATGTTGAATCATTTATATTCAGCCTTTTTTCTAACTACGTTTCATGTGATCCATAGAAAAAACGACGTTTCATGTGGAATCATGTCGGGGTATTATCGAACTGTGCGACAATGCGCAGTGGATTGACCCCTATCATGAGGGCAGAGGCATGTTCACCGGTCTGGCCGTTTGCATACACAGAATTCACAGTTTCTTATCCTATCCTCCCCTGGATCATGACCATATTTTTCTACTCGATCCATGTTGTTTTCTGGCTATTATTGTGTCGCCTACCTGTACTTGTATTGGTGTGAACCTCACCAGGTTGTCAGGTTCCATCTTTTTCAAAATACATGGCTGGGTTAATAAGGTATACCTTCTTCCTAATTTTCCCACGGTAGAGATAACTTTAGTATATCTCAAAAATGGTATATAATGTCCCTTATTTTTAAATGAGAAATACTAGCGGACGGACTACTGTTTGGACAGGAGTGAGTCTTTGTGCCGACAGCGCCACTCCTCCGCACGCCGGCGCCGCTTCTTCATGCTCCCTCCCCACCGGCGCTCTCCCCCGTGCGCGGCATCTCCACGCCTCGCGGCTCTCCTCTGCAAGCACCGATCTCCATCTATGTTGCTCCCTTACGTTAGCCTCGTCACCAACGTCGATCTCTGTCTGCCCTCTGTGCATCCCCCACACACCATCGTGCCTTCTGTGCTGCCCTTGTCACACAGCGACAAAGATACTATATGATACTATGTGGTATTATCGGGTTCTAGGTAGTTGGTATCAAATAGTATCAATCAATACTATCTAGTTCATAATTTATTATATTTGAATAAGATTCTGTTCTACAGTCTATATGTATTAAACAGCTGACTGAGTCCTAAATAAGGATTCTCGTATATAACATTTCTCGAAGAGTCGATTCTTGCTAGAGATTATATTGGAAATGTTGTGGCCCATCACCCGATTTGCCTTCATCAATGACGAAGGTGGATTGCATAAGGGAAAGAAGCTTTGAGATATTAGTTACTCCTCCATTTTTTTCTATATTTGATATCATTGATTTTTTAGCATACTTTTAATTATTCATCTTATTTAAAAGTTTTCTTATTTATTTTTTTATGATTTGATTTACCACTAAAGATATTTTTGGTATGACCTATAATTTTACATAGTTGTATAAAATTTGGATAAGATAAACCATTAAACATATATCCAAAAGTTAACTGCATCATATATAAGAACTATTTTTTGACATGTGGTAAAATCTGGGGTGGGGCCTACATGTTCAATGGACATTAGTGCCAGGTCATGCCACAAATTTATTGCTTCAGTTTGTTTGAGCCCATGGGTTTACAATGCACTGAGCCTATTTTTGATAGGAAAAGCTTGGGTTGAAATCTCTCACGACTGGTTCGGTCTGGATCTTATAGGTCGTTGCTTTTCTCACGTGCTAGTTGGGTTGGATTGTGTTCCAGCCCACCCTACTTTAGGATTTAAGGATTGCCGGTGATCGATTAATCAATACAAAGAGAACAGTTCGGACAGGAGGAATTAATTAGTGAGCCACCACGTTGTCGCTCTTCCCCGCGTTCACGCCGCCGGCGCTGTCTTCCCTTCCCTCGCTGGCGTCGACTCCTCCGTGCTGCCTCGCGCGCCGGCGCCGATCTCCGCCGTGTGTCCTCTGTGCTGCTATCGTTGCGCGGCGTGGATAACACCCGGTAGTTAGTATGATCTGTTTCATAATGTATCTCGTCCAGATAAAATTGAATCAAAGGTTCCTTCCTTTTCGTTTTCCTTTTTAGGTTTGAATGGTAAGAAATGTGTACATGCTGACCTTTCTTTACGACATGGTTAGGGGAGCTCACTGCCTTCTTTGTGAGTTCCTCCCCGTAGCCTCCTATTCCTCCCCATCTGCTTCCTCTCCTTCCCCCTCTTTCTCTCCATTGAGATCCAGCGGGTAAGCCCCTTAGACTGACTATGGCATACCAGACAGTCTAATACGCCATACTAAGTTGCATACTAGACTGTTTGTGGCATTAAGTTGTTTATTAGATTGTCTGTTAATCAATAGACGGCATATTATCTCTTCTCTGGCATTCACAGCATAAAAAATCCTAGGCAGTATTCTCTGCTAGACCAACATCGCACCATTGTTCAATATTTTTTGAATTTTTAAATTTAAATTTACACGGTTTTAGCGATAATCCCCGATTATCACGTCTCCATCCACTCGCCCAGGAACAGTTTAGGATCCCTCCATGATAAATGAAACACTGTGTTGCAGTACTC